>NC_088353.1:17427500-17727500 GCF_036884655.1 Musa acuminata AAA Group | reverse complement strand
ATTTGCATTCCACCCGATGAAGAATCTATTCAAAATGATCGATAAAACATAATAAATAAAAACCTACTGAAAAGACTTAGGTACACTTTTAGCAATGGCTTATGGGTTAGGCAGCCTAGAAGGACGGATCCAATTCCTCAACCAATAGAACACCCCGAAACACCAATTCTTATGGGAAATGAATCTCCTCCTCCTAGTCCCTTTGGCGCAGCACCTTCAGCTCCTGTTTCCTCCTCTGAAGATCTCATTATGGCGGAACTATCTCAGATCAAATCTCAGCAAGTACAAATTCAGAATCAACAAGTTAAAATTTTGAAGACACTACGACAAATGAATGAAAAAATCGATATCCTATATCAGCACTGTGGATTACCTCCTAAGGATTAAATTGATGTATCTTTTTATTCTGTTCTATTTGCTTTTAACAACAAGTTCAAAGTTTGTCATCGATTGAACGATAACTGATCCTTCCTTTTAGATAACTACTGTTTTGATCTGCATAAATGATGGTCTTTTGGATAAACTATTTCTGGCAAATTTGAATGATGAACTTTGGTTCGTATTAAATGCTAAACCTTTTTTCTATGATCATCAATTAGTTGGCTTGTCTCTTTTTGTTGATGACAAAGGGGGAGAAGTGATGACTAAGTGATGACTTACACCATAACAATAGCATAACTTATATGAATTACAAAAACTTGTGTGATATGAATGTCTTATATGCCTTGCAAAATCCTTGAAAATATCGCAAGATTGATTGATCATATTGAAGGCATGCCTTACATTTACATCATGAAATTCATGTTGAAAATCTTTATATTCTATCGTAGTAAAAATTGTCTCTTATCATGATTTTCATCGAAGTTTTGTATTTACTATTGCTTAATGAGAATGACGATAAGTTCTACGGTTAGAACTTCTCGGTTTATGCTTGAATTCTATGGATGGAATTCAAGTGTTTTCATCTTCTCATAATATGGCATATAGATAAGGGGAGTTATGTTTAACTCCGTCATCAATTGATTGTCATCATCAAAAAGGGGGAGATTGTTAAATCTCGGATTTTGATGATGAAATCAATTGATGGGTTAATTGATCTAATCCATATTATTGAGTTAAGTGTGCAGGATTAACTACGATAACCAGAAAACACAAAGCAAGAATACCGGTGTCAAGATCGATGGACGTTTAAGAGTCCGAAGAATCATCGGAGATGCTGCCGGAACCAATCGAGAAGAAATCGGGAACCTATCGGAATTTTCGGAAGTTCGCCGAAGAGATCGTCGGAGGTTCATGGAGAACACCGAGAAGGCTCGGCTACTCGTTAAAGTCATCACAAGATCGGGAGCTTGATGGGAGTCTGTCGGAAGAAGTTCGTCGGAAAGCTTGACTCGACGTTCGCGGTTGAAAGCTTGCTTAGGATGTGTTTTTGTTATGTAGTTCACTTGTAATTAGGATTAGGATTAAGAGACAATCCTATATCCTGGTTAGGGGCCAACTGGGCCCAAAGTCAGATATGGTTTGGGCTAAAATTAAGCCAAACTAGTGAAATCGGAGAGCTAGGCGGTGGCACTGCCTGGCTGGGCGGTAGCACCGCCCAGCACCCGAGAGCTGGGCGGTGACACCTCTTGGGCTGGGCGGTTGCACCTCCCAGCACCGAACGCTGGGCGGTGACACCACTTGGCTGGGCGGTGGCACCGCTAGCATCGGGAACCCAAAGAGAACTCAAATTTTGGAGCCAAAAATTTTAATCCTCTTGAGGCCTATAAATACCCCTCAAATCTCAGCTAAGATTACAACTTTTGAGAAGCATTTGATTGAGAGAAAAGTCTTAGAAAGTCTTAGCAAGTCTTGTTTTCAATTTGCTAGAGAGTTCTCCTCCTTCTTTCTTATTGAAATCTTGTAAGAGGTTGAACTGCTTGTAAAAGGTTGTAAGAGGGGTACTTACCCTTCCATTTCAAGAGATTTGCTAGTGGAAGGTGGGAGCCTCATCGAAGAGGGGCCTCGCAAGTGGATGTAGGTTATTTGACCGAACCACTCTAAAATCAGGCGTAATCTCTGGTTTGCATTTCATTATCGCTATTTACATTACTGCAAACCTTCTTACATGCATTAGTTCTTTATTACCTTTGCTGCGCAACTCTAAGAATACGTTTTCAAGTTAAGCTTTTCAAGTTCCGTTCTTATCGTACGAAAGATTTTTCTAAAACCGAAGTTTTAATCCGCTGCACTAATTCACCCCCCCCCCTCTTAGTGCCGCTCCGATCCTAACAGATACGTCGAGTGATCCTCTGGCCCGACGTCCAATTTTCTGACATGTTTTCCTTCGGCCCAACATGATTTTTCCTGCTTTAATTGTCTCATCCTGATCGAAGTATCTTGCATCACTCAAAACGTAGATTAAAACATAAATACTTATCAATTGGTTTCATCATCAAAATCCGAGATTCAACGATCTCTCCCTTTTTGATAATGATAACCAATCGACGACGGAGTTAACCTTAACTCTTGGAGTTTAAATAAACTCCCCCTATCAATATGCCATATTGATAGAAACTCTTGGATTCAAAAATCCAAGCAATATGTCATGATCAAATCATGCATGATATCAACATACTTCTCCGCCTTTGTCATCAACAAAAAGAAGTGTACCTTTCATGTGTTTGGAAATACAAGTTCAAATATTGCATAATAAACATCATATCAAGTTTTATCATCATGTAAGCTAGCAATTTTGAGATGTTTAAGAAAGCAACTCTTGCTTCTTGAAATATACAAGTTTGTGTAACTTATCACACATTGCTTCTCTTGAGATTTGTAAGCTAGCTAGCAAGCTAGTAAAATTTGCTCCCCCTATGTCATTGTCAAATAGAAGGGAATAACAATACAATAGTGTAATTCATTGTCCTTTACTATAATCTTCAAATCATAACAAGGGTTAAGTATCAACCTTATTTCAATATGTTTATGCATCATTATAGTTTCAATTTACAAAATGCATAATTTTAAAACTTTACATTTTATTTTTCATGCATGATACCGAAATATAAATCAATCATCATTATGAGCATATCATACATGATACTAAAATATTAAAATTTTTAAGTATTTATCAATATTTTGATCATGATACCAAACATTTATCATTTAGAGCATTCATGATACACATTATATGCAATACATCACACACAACATTATAATAAAAAGCATAAGTATTGCATGCATCATTTCAAATCATAAATATTTCACATCATAATGGTATCAGTTTGTCAAATTTCATCCTACCATGCATGATCATAACTTTTCCCTCTTTTATCATTTGTATGTATCAAAATAAATTCATGAATATTTCATGCATTCATATCGTCACATAAAGAATATCAAGAAGAATAAGCTGGGTGATGAGATAAATATTTCATGAATACAAGGAATTATACATAAAAATCATATCATGAGAGATAAAGTGCCAAAGATCATGAAGGATTAAGTCATGAATACTAAATGACATGATTTATCTTGATAAACCTCCCTTTTAGTAAATAACAAAAAGAAACATGGGAGTTCAAAAACAGATCTTGATTCATATCAAAATTTCAATTATCAATATCAAGAATTCAAGATCATGATAAAGGCATTCCTATAGCGAAAGGTGTCATGAGAGAACACATAAAGAATCTTGATTCATGTATAATATCTCTCAATTCATTATGAATCATAAAAATTATAATTCTAAAAAATCATGATTCATTTGGATAGTAGATAGCAAAAAGAAACATAGGAGAAATAGATTTCAATTCATGCATATAAAATCTTGATTTAAGCATAAGAAATCTCAAGTTATAAATTTTAAAAAATCAAGATAAAACTCATTCATATTCAAATAGTCAAATCAAAATCATTTTCAAGAGATTCATAAAAAGAACATAGATAGATTCATTAATCTCTCCTTTTTAGAAAAATGGTAAGAAGAAACATAGGAGTTTAAAAACAATATCTTGATTCATAGAGAAATCTCATGTATCGAATGTCGAGAAATCAAAATGATGATTCATATAAAAAAAATATCATAAGTTATATTCAATAGAAAAATCATCATGATCTCAACATTACTCTCAAGAGATTCAAAATGGCATAAATAATTTTATTGGTCTCTTAATGAAAAATCGATAAGATAGAGAAAAAGAAATTTTCAAGAAAAATGATTTTCTCTTTTTAGTTATTTCAATTCATGTGATTTATTTCATTTATGCCAAATAAAAATATGCATCAACGTTTAAAATGAAAGTGCAAGATTTATCATAAAAAGCATCAAGATTAATAAATCACAAAAATCATCATGTATAACTTTAAAATCTCATGCATAGAATAAAATCGTCAATCATGGTATCGAAACTTTTAATGTTTTCATCATTATGCATCATTAAATCATTAAGCATGATTTCATTCAACATGAAGCATCTTCAATCAAAATCAAGAAATAATACTGAAATCAACATGATACACATTAATGCTTCTTAAAAACATTCATAGGATTTATGTTAAGCATTAGATTTATTTCTAATATTTTGTTCCTTTATCATGCAATTTTTATGATCATTTTCAAAAAATTACTAGAAGGATAAGCATGATTCCTAATTTTTTAAACATACAATTTTAAAAAAATAATTATTCTAAACACAAAAAAAATGCATCATGAAAAGCATCATGTAATTTCAAAATAAATTAGGGGGATTTTGATTACCCCATCGTCGAAAGCTGTTAAGGCGTAGTTTGCCTCCTCGTCTTTGTTGACTGTCTCCTCATTTTCGGAGGAGCTCGATTCATCCTAGATTGCTTCCTTCTTGCATTCAAAGCAAGCAGTTGCATTCCTTTTAAGTTTATTTTTGTTCTTTAATTTTTGTTTCATTAACTTTTTAAATTTATTAGTGAGGAGTTCATGTTCACCATCACTTGAGCTTATGCTCAAGTGGTCTTCAAATATTCTAAGTCCAAAATCCTTTCTGTTGTTTGGAAGGCGGTTCTTGAGTTCTTCAAGTACATTGCACGTCATTTCATAGGTAATCAAAGACCCTATTAGTTCTTCGAGAGGAAAATAGTTCAAATCTTTTGATTCCTGTATTGTCGTTACTTTTGAATTCTAATTTTTAGATAGAGATCTTAAAATCTTGTTAACAAGTTCAAAATTCGAAAAGCTTTTATCAAGAGCTTTTAAACCATTGACGACATCCGTAAAACGGGTGTACATGTCAATAATGGTTTCGCTTGGTTTCATACGAAAAAGTTTAAAATCATGTATTAAAAAATTAACTTTAGAATCCTTAACTTTGCTAGTGCCTTCATGTGTGATTTTGAGAGTGCGCCATATGTCAAAAGCTATTCCGCACATAGAAATTCGATTAAACTCAGTTTTCTCTAAAGCACAAAATAAGACATTCATAGCCTTTGCATTTAGAGAAAATGTATTCTTCTCTAAATCATTCCAATTATTCATTGGAAGAGAAGATATTTCAAATCTATTTTCGACTATGTGTCATAAATCAAGATTCAATGAAAGCAAGAAAACTCTCATTCTAGTTTTCCAATAAGTGTAGTCCGTCCCATTAAAAAAGGGAGGACGAATGAGAGAGTGACCCTCTTGAAAGCCGAAAAGAGCCATTTCTCTTGGGTGTTAAAACTAAGTAAGAAATAACAAGGCTCTGATATCAATTGTTAGGATCGAGGTTGGCACTAAGAGGGGGGGTGAATTAGAGCAGCGGTAAAAATTACATCTTCAAAAACTTTCATATGATTAAAATTGTTTCTGATGTAAAATTGTTTCGTAAAGGGAATACTTTGAAAGCGTACATAAGAGAGTAGTGGATGTAAAGAGCAAGTAAGGAGGTTTGTAGGTAAAGTAAATTGCTCAAAGAAATGCAAACCAGATTTTAGAGTGGTTAGGTCGTCGTGACCTACATCCACTTCGTCGATTCCTCTTCCATCGAGGCCATGGGCATCCATTATCGGTCTTCCTTCAATAGGCATAGACCAACTATCTTTTATACCCCTCTTCTCCTTTTCACGGGTTTAGGAGACAACCCTTATAAGCACTCACACTCCTCTTACAGAATTCTAAGCTTAGAGTGGAGGAGGGAATTTCTAAAGAGATTGCAGCAGCGTTTTCTCACTTTTGAATACTTTGTGCTTGTATCTTTTGACCAGGGATGAGAGGGGTATTTATAGGCTTCAACTTGATTCAAACTTGGAGCCTAAAAATATCTCATCCCGGGTTTCCCGGGCACGGGCAGTACCACTGCCTGCACTAGGCAGTACCACCGCTAGTGTCAGTCTGACACTGACACTGCACTGGGTGGTACCACTGCTTGGGGTGCTGTGCTGGGCAGTACCAATGCCCAGACTAGCGGTACCATAGCCAGGCATCCTACCAGGGGTGGTACAACCGCCCAGACTGGCGGTACCACCGTCTGACATAGTCTCGAAGACTATGCCATGATGGTGAGACTTCTTGGGATGATGTTTGGGCTTCTCGTTGGGCCCAACATAGTCCTTACATCGGCCTAGCTAGCCCCTAATTAGTTTGGCCCAAATCTAAACACAATTATATGCTAACTATGAAATCTAAGACATAATTTGAGTAAGATAAGTCCGGTTTCTTTTAGCGAGCTTTTAGCGATCTTTCGGCGAACATCCGACGATCTCTCGGCAATGTTCCGGTGGACTCCCGGAAAGCTCTTGGACTTCACAATGATCTTCTTGGCGAGTTCTAACGAGCTTCTCTGGCAAGCTCCAAGACTTCTCGGCTGGTTCCGTCAAAACTTCCGACGAATGTCTGGACTTTCGATGAACTCTCGAACTCCTATCGAAATCGCGTCCTTGACTACGGGATTTCATTTTGTTTCAAGCCTTGCTATCATAGTTAATCCTACATATGTAAAACACACTTCGAACTAGACAATTAATACTAAGCATTAATCATGTTGTCCGACATGTCATTGGTCCCTCGACGCTTCGTTCGATTCTTTGACGCATCGTCCTCTCTTGCGGCCTATTGCTCAATCGACCATTTGACTCCGTAACTCCGATATCCTTAGTGCAATATCCACTCTTCTTGGCCTAATGCCCGAATCCATGGCCCGAAGCCTTCTGTCGATACGTCGACCGATCCTCCTGCCCGATGTCCAATCTTCTGACATGTTTTCCTTCGGTCCAACATGATTTTTCCTGCATTAATTATCTCATCCTGATAGAAGCATTCTTCATCACTCAAAATGAAGATTAAAACATAAATACTTATCAATTGGTTTCATCATCAAAATCCGAGATTCAACATATATAACACCTTTGATCATATAGACAACATACGCATTCAAAACCACCTTCACATTTAAATTTTAAGTATGGAATAGCCACTTTTTTGTTTCCCTCTTCCATCCATTCAATATCCCAACCTTTAATTTTAGGACAACAAAAAGCAAAACCAAATTAGTAGAAGAAAAATATTTTATTTTCTTTTTTTGTTAAGATGAGATTAGCAAGTATTGTCTTTGATCATCTTTTAAATTATATTTGCGTCGTTTGACAAAAGGAACATATTAAGCCCACTTAACTACTTGTTCAATTTTAGTTTAATTAAAATAAATAATGCAAGAGTTTCCAAAAATAATTACCACAAGGATGCTTATCATGACTAAGAGTATACAAACATCGAAAGATTGCTAGCATGATAACCAAGTGTGTAGCTACCATCTTGAGTGAATGATGTTTAAATATTCCATTTGAGCCTTTTTATATAGACTTTTTGAATATTCAAATATAGTATGAAAGAAACATGTGATTTTATTAAAAATTAATAGAATAGAAATCAAAACAATTCATCCACCTTTTTATAGGAAACTGTTGATATATGATAACCATATTATACAGTCCATTATGCCAAATATAGGTTTTTGTTTTACCAAACCCTCATAGTGAGAATTAAAAAAGGTCATTGATTTAACCTAGTTAACAGATAGGTTGAAAATCTAAACATTATATTTCAATGTATCTATTAGAGTTTTACAAAATTTAGAATTACTTATTTTAGCTACTTGGAAATAATTAGCTATCATCTAGTGTGAAGATTGAATTCTATGGACTTTGATTATGGTTAATTATTTTAAAATGCTTTGATATATTAGAAGTTTGCTATGGTCTCATAACTTAATAATATTTAGATATGGAGAAAAGTGGATGTCCTTATGTAATATCAAAAAGGAAACCATCCAGACATAATCCAATTAAAAAGATAGATAAATGTTGGTGAATTAATGCAAGTTTAGATCATATTTTCAAATTTTATCTTAGGCAAGTATATCATACAAGTAAGAATCACTATCATGACTCCCCTAGAGACTTTATCATAAACCATTGCTGAGTCATGTTTTTTTCGCATAAATTTTTTTTTACATTTTGAGCAAGCCATATAGCAAAAAAGTTTATTAGCTTGAATGATGTTTTCGTGTTTATTTGTACCTGAGACAAAATAATTTTATGTTTACTTACCAACTTATTTAAAATAAAATTTATTCTCGGATCTAAAATGTTAGCCAAGAGTTTTAATATGGTATCATATAGAGAAATGGAACAAAATGAGTCATCCCAAAAGCTAATCATTTTTTTGAAGTAATGAAAATAATGACAACTTTACCTTGTTTTGATATAAGCTTACGACCTTTATAAATTCTATTAAATGCATTGACGATGTTCATATTGATATTTTTCCTACAATTGTGAAAGAATTCAATAGAGAATATTTCATGTCTAGGTTTTTATATTTTCTATTTGTTTAAAAACCACAAAAATTTCGTAAAGAATAGTGAACAAATTTCAATCCATATTTAATTATTTCAAAAATTATTTTGACTCAAATATCAATAATTTTTCACAAATAAAGCATTAGCCTTTTCAACTCATCAATGGAGTTATTCTTCATCATGAAAATTTAGGTTTCATCAGAATTAAGAATCATTGAAACAGGACCTAGAAAGCAACGAAGCTTTTTAGTGTAAGTATTGATTCTATACTCATTGCTAAAAAATATTAAACATAATATTGTGTATATTTACAAAGTGGTGAATGGATCTGCCAACTAGATGACCAATTTTGTAAAAAGAAATACATCTACATTGCATAATTTTGGAGTAATATATTGATGTTTTTCTTTTAAAGGAAAGTTGAGTGGAGAATTAAGGGAGTTGATTATTATCAATTGTCCACCTTACAATCAGGGTAGAATTTTTTTCAATATGCTTCTTTTCTCTACATACATTTTATAATACTTATAATTTTTTTTATCCCTCACTTTTAAAGTAATGAATTCCTTGTCATGAAATTTTATTTTATTAGCATTTAATTGTGGTATCTTAAATTATATGAACTTTTTACATTAGACAACTTTCTATGAGAGGGAAAAAAATATAATTATCAGAAACAACAATACCTCTAGCAACATATCTTTATATTTCCATTCTAGAAATATTATATGGCACACAAAAATTTTTTTAATTGAATAACTCCATCATACATGATATAATAAAAAAATTCTTTTTCATACCCGACATTAGGAGAAGCCTTGTGCATTGAGTTCGTCCATTTTATTAGTTATATTATCAAAATATATAAATTAATTAATGATTTATGTTTTATAGAAATTAAACCTCAAGAAAGGAAAAGGTTGGATATTAGTGTTGTAAAGGTCGTGAGCAATAAAACTGAAATAAATAGTCTTTATTACTTATGTGAAGAAGAGTTGGAACCTCTTTAATCATTTATCCTTTCTAAAGTTTGGAAGATGTGGAGTAGAGACCAACTTGCTAGCTAAGGTAGGAGATATTCAAGCAAAATGTATTGTCTATTATACTGACTACTTTTACATGCCAATATCATACAAACAATGGTCACAATCTGTACACTTTTCTGTTTAATTCCCTTGAAATAAATTATTAATTTTCACAATCTGTACACTTTTCTGTTTAATTCTCTTGAAATAAATTATTAATTTTTTCCTCCTTCCAAATCTTGTATTGTTTACTTTGTGCTTTGTTTGTGAGGCCATCATATAAGTAGCGGGCTTTTAGTGTAATTAGGAAACATATCACCAATGTTGTAACAAATGAAATGATGATTATTGGAAATATTGGAATGAATTAAAATATTTGGAGTTTTTTAAAGAATTATATTTATAAGTCAACAATTGAGATCATCGGTTGGATCATCTATAAAAAGTTTTGCAATCTTAATTTATGAAGGTAGAATAACTGTCAAAAATAATGTATTTTTTGTGTGCTAACAACCAAAAGATATGATGCTTTTGTTCTATAAAGAAATGAAAGTATCTCTTTTTAAAAAAATACATTGGTCACCTCGTTCATTATTAAATTGAAAGTCAACTATGATATATGGTTTTTATTATTTCCTTGAATATAAAAAAATAAAAATTGATTTATGGTATAAATTATTTTTTATTTTTTCATAATAAATCATAAATCGCTCTTTAGATTATGTTATAATTGTTTGGCTTTTCTCTCTTCATTGTGCACGATAAAAACAAACCTTTTTGCACTATGATATTTGATATATCACTAAACGTAATAAATAAAACAAATAACACATAGCTTGGAGGTGAAGAAGAAAAGCTTGAGATGAGATTTTTATTCAAACAACAACATGAAGTAAAACAATTATAATGGGTGGTCACTATGGGCCATAGAGAGCTGGGGGATGAAAATTTTTTTGGCAAAGCTCCCATGCTATATAATACTTTTGATCATATTATCAACATACGCATTTAAAACCATCTTCACATTTAAATTTCAAGCATGGAATTGCCACTATTTTGTTTCCCTCTTCCATCCTTTCAATATCCCAACCTTTAATTTTAGGACAACAAAAAGCAAAACCAAATTAGTAGAAGAAAAATATTTTATTTTCTTTTTTTGTTAAGATGAGATTAGCAAGTATTGTCATTGATCATCTTTTAAATTATATTTGCATCGTTTGACGAGGAGCATATTAAGACCACTTAAATACTTGTTCAATTTTAATTTAATTAAAATAAAAAATATAAGAATTTCCAAAAATAATTAACACAATGATGCTTACCATTACTTTGAGTATACAGACATCTAAGGAATGCTAGCATGTTAACCAAGCATGAGGCTACCATCTTGAGTTAATGATGTTTAAAGATTCCAATTGAGCCTTTTTATATAGACTTTTTGAATATTCAAATATAGTATGAAAGAAACTTGTGATTTCATTAAAAATTAATGGAATGGAAATAAAAACAATTCATCCAACTTTTTAAAGGAAATTGATGATATATGATAACCATGTTAAGTAGTCCATTGCGCCACATATAAGTTTTTATTTTTCCGAACCCTCGTGGTGAGAATTAAAAAAGATCTTTAATTTAACCTAATTAACAGATAGGATGAAAATCTAAATATTGTATTTCAATGTATCTATTAGAGTTTTACAAAATTTGAAATTAATTATTTTAGCTACTAAGAAATAATTAGCTATCATCTAGTGCGAAGATTGAATTCTATCGATTTTGATTGTGGTTAATTATTTTAATATGCTTTGATATATTTAAAGTTTACTAAGGTCTCGTTACTTAATAATATTTAGATATGGAGAAAAGTGGGTGTCCTTGTGTAATATCAGAAAGGAAACCAACCAGACATAATCCAATTAAAAAGATAGATAAATGTTAGAGAATTAATGCAAGTTTGGATCATATTTTCAAATTTTATCTTAGTCAAGTATATCATACAAGTAAGAATCACTATCACGACTCCCTTAGAGACTTTATAATAAACCATTGCTGAGTCATGTTTTTTTAGCATAAGAAAATTTTTACATTTCGAGTTAGCCATATAGCAAAAAAGTTTATTAGTTTGAATGATGTTGTCGTGTTTATTTGTACCTGAGACAAAATAATTTTATGTTTACTTACCAACTGATTTAAAAAAAATTTATTCTCAGATCTAAAATCTTAGCCAAGAGTTGTAATATGGTATCATATAGAGTCATGGAACAAAATGAGTCATCGTAAAAGCTAGTCATTTTTTTGAAGTAATGAAAATAATGATAACTTTATCTTGTTTTGATATAAGCTGACGATCTTTATAAATTCTATTAAATGCATCGACAATGTTCATATTGATATATTTCCTACAATTGTGAATGAATTCAATAGAGAGTAGGTCATGCCTAGGTTTTTATATTTTATATTTGTTTAAAAACCACTAAAATTTCGTAAAGAATAGTGAACAAAAATCAATCAATATTTAATTATTTTAAATATTATTTTGACTCAATTATCAATAATTTTTCACAAACAAAGCATTAGTCTTTTCAACTCATCAATTAAGTTATTCTTCCTCATAAAAATTTAGGTTTGATCAGTATGAAGAATCTTTAAAACAGGACCTAGAAAGCAAGGAAGATTTTTAGTGTAAGTATTGATTCTATGCACTCATTGCTAAAAATTATTCAACATAATATTGTCTATATTTATAAATTGGTGAATGGATTTGCCAACTAGATGACCAATTTTGCAAACAGTAATACATCTTCATTACATTATTTCGAAGTAATATATTGATATTTTTCTTTTGAAGGAAAGTTGAGTGGAGAATTAAAGGAGATGATTATCATCAATTGTCCACCTTACATTCAGTGTAGAATTTTTTTCAATATGCTTCTTTTCTTTACATACATTTTATAATACTTATAATTTTTTTTATCCCCCAACTTTAAAGTAATGAATTCCTTGTCATGAAATTTTATTTTATTAGCATTTAATTGTGGTATCTTAAATTATATGAACTTTTTTTACATTGGACAAATTTCTATCAAAGGGAAAAGTATATAATTATCAGAAACAACAATACCTCTAACAACATATCTTTATATTTCAATTCAAGAAATATTATTTGGCACACAAAAAAAATTTTAATTGCATAACTCCATCATACATGAAATAATAAAAAAATTCTTTTTCATACCCTACATTAGGAGAGGCCTTATGCATTGTGTTCGTCCATTTTATTGATTATATTATAAAAATATATAAATTGATTAATGATTTATGTTTTATATAAATTAAACCCCAAGAAAGGAAAAGGTTAGATATTAGTGCTGTAAAGGTCGTGAGCAATGAAACTGAAATAAATAGTCTTCATTCCTTATGTGAAGAAGAGTTGGAACCTCTTTATCCTTTATCCTTTCTAAAGTTTGGAAGATGTGGAGCAGAGACCAACTTGCTAGCTAAGTTGGGAGATATTTCAAGCAAAACACATTGTCTATTATACTTATTACTTTTACATGCCAATATCATACAAACAAGGGCCACAATCTGTACACTTTTCCGTTTAATTCTCTTGAAATAAATCATTGATTTTTTCCTCCGTCCAAATCTTGTATTATTTACTTTGTACTTTGTTTGTCAAGCCATCATATAAGTCATGGGCTTTTAGTTTAATTAGGAAACATACCTCCAATGCTTTAACAAATGAAATGATGACTATTGAAAATACTAGATTGAATTAAAATATTTTGAGTTTTTTAAAATTTATATTTATAAGTCGACAATTGAGACCGTCGGTTGGATCATCTGTAAAAAATTTTGCAACCTTAATTTATGAGGGTAGGATAACTGTCAAATATAAAGTTTTTTTTGTGTGCTAAAAACCGAAAGATACGATGCTTTTGTTCTATAAAGAAATGATAGTATCTCTTTTTAAAAAAAATACATTGGTCACCTCATTCATTATTAAATTAAAAGACAACTATGATATATGATTTCTATCATTTCCTTGAATATAAAAAAAATGAAAATTGATTTGTGGTATAAATTATTTTTTATTTTTTCATAATAAATCTTGAATCGCTCTTTAGATTATGATATAATTGTTTGGCTTTTCTCTCTTCATTGTGCAAGACAAAAACATACCATTTCGCATTAAGATATTTGATATATTACTAAACATAATAAATAAAACAAACAACACAATGCTTGGAGGTGAAAAAGAAAAGGTTGAGATGAGATTTTTATTCAAACAACAACATGAAGTAAAACAATTATAATTGGTGGTCACTATGGGTTATAGAGAGTAGGGGGATGACAATTTTTTTGGCAAAGCTCCCATGCTATGTAACACCTTTGATCATATTGACAACATATGCATTCAAAACCACCTTCACATTTAAATTTTAAGCATGGAATTGTCACTATTTTGTTTCCCTCTTCCATTCTTTCAATATCCTGACCTTTAATTTTAGGATAACAAAAAGCAAAACCAAATTAGTAGAAGAAAAATATTTTATTTTTATTTTTTTGTTAAGATGAGATTAGCAAGTATTGTCATTGATCATCTTTTAAATTATATTTACGTCATTTGACGAAAGGTGCATATTAAGACCACTTAACTACTTGTTCAATTTTAATTTAATTAAAATAAAAAATGCAAGAGTGTCCAAAAATAATTAACACGAGGATGTTTACTATGACTAAGAGTTTATAGACTTCCAAGGATTGCTAGCATGATAACCAAGCGTGTGGCTACTATCTTGAGTGAATGATGTTGAATCTCGTATTTTGATGATGAAACTACTTGATATATGTTTATGATTTAATCTGCGTCTTGAGTGACGCAGGGTGCTTCGATCAGGATGAGACAATTAAAGCAAGAACATCATGTTGTGCCGGAGGAACATGTCAGAAGATTGGACGTCGGGCCGGTGGATCGGTCGACGTATCGACAGAAGGCTTCAGGCTGTGGACTCGGGCATCGGGCCAAGAAGAGCGGGTATTGTGCCAAGGATATCGGAGTTGCGGAGTCAACTGGCCGATTGGGCAATAGGCTGCAGGAAAGGACGATGCGCCGAAGAATCGGACGAAGCGTCGAGAGACCAATGACATGCCGGACAACTTGGTTAATTGCTTAGGATTAATTGTCTCGATCGAAGTTTTTGTTTTGAGTGTGCAGGATTGACTACGATGAAAGTAAGACATGCAGCAGGAGTTACGCCGGAGTCATGACAATGATCACGTTAGGAGTTCGAGAGCTCGACGGAAGTTCGGACAGTCGTCGAAGGTTCTGCGGGAACAAATCCGAGAAGTCAAGAAACTTGCCAAAGGAGCTCGTCGGAACTTGCCAAGTGGATCGTCGCAGTCCAGGAGTTTGCCGGAAGTCCGCAGGAGTATCACCGAGGGTTCATCGGATGATTGACGGAAGTTCGCTGGAAACTCGCCGGAAGAAGCGAGTGACGCACCGAAGCAAGCTGCAGAATATGTCTTAGGAAATAATCGTAGTTAGCACTTTGATTAAGTTAGAAATGGGAGGTGATCCCATTAGCTTAATCCTGGGGCAATTGGGCCCCTGAAGAACTCAAATTGGGTCGAATGGTTCAACCCATTCGGACTCAGGTTGCTGTGAGAGGTGCAACCGCCCAAGCAGGGAGGTAGCACCGCCCAGGCTATGTCTCCCAGCGAGACTGGGAGGTGCAACCGCTCTAGCCAAGAGGTGGCACCGCCCCGGGCTCAGTCTCTGAGCGAGACTGGGCGATGCAACCTCTTCTGTCAAGAGGTAGCACTGCCAGAGCTCAAGTTTCGAGCTCTGCCAGGCGGTGCAACCTCTCCAGTCAGGCGGTGCAACCGCCTGAGCTCGGTCTTCGAGCTCTGGCAGAGAGGTGCAACCGCCCCTGACAGAGGTGGCACCGCCCAGAGGCTCAGTCTTCGAGCTCTGCCAGGCGGTGCAACCGCCCCAGTCAGGAGGTGCAACCGCCTGATCCCGGAATTCCGGGATTTGATCGTTTTGAGCTCCAAATTTGAACTAGGTTGGGGCCTATAAATACCCCACCCATTCAGCACTGAAAAGAGACAGACCTACACCGAATTCTTGATCTTTTTTGTGATTCTAAGAGCTCAAATTTGTGTAAAGTCCAAAAGTTCTCCTCTTTCTGTTCTTCAAGTCTTGAGTTGTAAAGAGAGGAGAGAAAGGCTCTATAAGGGTTGTCTCCTGAGCCCGTCAAAAGGAGTGAAACTGTAAAAGGGCAGTTGGCCTTCGCCTATTGAAGGAAAGCCTCTAGTTGACGTCGGTGACCTCGTCGGTGGAGGAAGCCAAAAGTGGAGTAAGTCAAGACTGACCGAACCACTCTAAATCTCTGGTTTGCTTTTATTTTGAGCACTTTATCATTACTACAAACCTCCTACATAGCTACTGCTCTCTACGCTTTTACGAACAAGTTTCTAAGTTCTGATCTTTCCGAATCTGCATTCAAACGTAAATCGGTGTTTTCGTACGATCTTTACATTGCAGTTTACATTTACGTTTTGATTCCATTTATAACTGCAAACTGCCTTCTGCGCTTTTACGAACGATTGTCTAAGTTCAGATCTTTCCGAATCTGCGCTTAGACGCAAACTGTGCTTAGACGCAATCTGAGTTTAGACGCAAACTGCAAACTGCGCTTAGACGCAATCTGCATTTAGATGCAAACTGCATTTAGACGCAAACTGCATTTAGAAGCAAACTGCATAAACTGCGCTTAGACGCAAACTGTGTTTAGACGTAAACTGCACTTAATCAAAAGTAATCTTAGAATCGGCTTTTGCATCAAAATAGTTTTTATCGAACGAACGCAGCTTTCGTTTTTAATCGCTAAAAGATTTCCGCTGCACTAATTCACCCCCCCCCCTCTTAGTGCTCTCGATCCTAACAAATGATGTTTAAAGATTCCAATTGAGTATTTTTAAATATACTTTTTTAATGTTCAAATATAGTATGAAAGAAACTTGTGATTTCGTTAAAAATTAATGGAATGAAAATCAAAACAAATCATCCACCTTTTTATAGGAAATTGATGATATATGATAACCATATTAAGTTGTCCATTATGCCACATATAGGTTTTTGTTTTACCGAACCCTCATGGTGAGAATTAAAAAAATCTATAATTTAACCTAGTTAACAGAAAGGTTGAAAATCTAAATATTGTATTTCAATGTATCTATTAGAGTTTTACATAATTTGGAACTACTAATTTTTGCTACCGCCTGGGCTTAGTCTCCAAGCAAGACTAGGAGGTGCAACCGCCCCAACCAGGCGGTGGCACCGCTTGGGGCTCAGTCTCCGAGCGAGACTAGGCGGTGCAACCTCCCCTGATAGGAGGTGGCACCGCCTAAGCTCAGTCTTCGAGCTCTGCCAGGAGGTGCAACCGCCTCAATCAGGAGGTGCAACCGCTTAAGCTCGGTCTTCGAGCTCTGTCAGGAGGTGAAACCACCCCTGACAGGAGGTAGCACCGCCCAGAGGCTCAGTCTTCGAGCTTTGCCAGGCGATGCAACCGCTCCAGTCAGGAGGTGCAACCGCCTGATCTTGGAATTCCGGGAATTGACAGTTTTGAGCTCCAAATTTGAACTGGGTTGGGGCCTATAAATACCCCACCCATTCAGCACTGAAAGACAGCAATTTAACACCAAAATCTTGATCCTTTCTTTGATTCTTAGAGCTCAAAATTATTGTAAAGGCCAAAAGTTCTTCTCCCTCTATTCTTCCAAGTTCTAAGTTGTAAAGAGAGGAGAGAAAATTTCTATAAGGGTTGTCTCCTAAGCCCGTCAAAAGGAGTGAAACTGTAAAAGGGTGGTTAGCCTTCGCCTATTGAAGGAAGGCCTCTAGTTGACGTCGGTGACCTCGTCGGTGGAGGAAGCCAAAAGTGGAGTAGGTCAAGATTGACCGAACCACTCTAAATCTCGGTTTGCATTTACTTTGAGCATATTATCTTTACTGCAAACCTCCTCTAAAGCTTACTGCTTTCTGTGCATATATGATCTGGTTTCAAGCCTTTCACTTTCTGAATCAGCGTTTAGACGTAAATCTGCTTTTTCGTACGATCATCATATTTCAGATTGCGTTTACATTTTGAGCTCTACCATAACTGCAAACTGCCTTTATACTCTTGCTTAAACTGCATCTTGCCTAATCAAGTGATTTACGAATCAGCATTTAGACGTAAATCAATTTCTTCGTACGAACGTCGTATTTCAGTTTGCGCCTATATTCTGGTTTTCATCATAGCTGCAAACTGCCTTCATTGATTGACTTTAACATCATCTTGCATAGAATCGGATTTCACACAGAAATCATTTTTATCGTTCGAACACAGTTTCGTTTTAATCGTAGAAAGTTTTCCGCTGCACTAATTCACCCCCCCCCCCCTCTTAGTGCTCTTAATCCTAACAATTGGTATCAGAGCGGGGTTAACTCTCTAACGGATTAAAACACAAGAGAGATGGCATATGCCAGAAACCAAGAGGGCCATTCTATTACACGTCCACCCATGTTCAATGGGACGGACTACACCTATTGGAAGACCCGAATGAGGATCTTTCTTATTTCTATGGATTTTGAACTTTGGAATCTTGTCGAAAATGGATTTTCAAAGTCTTCTCTTCCAATGATCGATTGGAATGAATTGGAGAAGAAGGCTTTCGCTCTTAATGCAAAGGCTATGAATGCCTTATTTTGTGCACTTGATAAAAACGAGTTTAACCGTGTTTCAACTTGTGAAACCGCATTTGATATTTGACACATACTCGAAGTGACTCACGAAGGCACAAGTAGAGTGAAAGAGTCAAAAATCAATCTTCTGTTACATTCTTTCGAACTTTTCCGGATGAAACCGAGTGAAACCATTGGCGACATGTTTACCCGTTTCACAGATGTCGTCAACGGTCTAAAAGGACTCGGAAAGAGTTTTACGGATTTTGAGCTCGTAAATAAGATTCTAAGATCCCTTCCTAAGAGTTGGGATCCTAAAGTCACTGCTATTCAAGAGGCGAAAGATCTAAGCAACTTCCCTCTTGAAGAACTAATCGGGTCATTAATGACCTACGAGATGACTTGTAAAGCTCATGAAGAGCAAGAAGACATCCTTCCAAAGAACAGGAAGGATATGACACTTAAAACTTCAGAAGGTCACTTGAGAGAAAACTCAAGTGATGAGGACTGTGATGATAACTTGGCACTTCTAACAAGAAAATTTAAAAAATTTATTAAAAGAAACAAGTTTAAGAATGACGTAAAAAATAAACTTGAACCCAAGAAGGACCAAGTTATTTGCTATGAATGCAAAAAGCCGGGACACTACAAGAGTGATTGTCCCCAAGCCAAAAAGAGAACATCAAAGAAGAAGGCGCTCAAAGCAACGTGGGATGACTCAAGCGCGTCCGAAGAAGAGGAGTCCAACATTGAGCAAGTTGCTCATTACGCCTTAATGGCCATCGGAGATGAGGTAACAAATTTAATAGATGCAGATTTATCATTTGATGAATTATTAAATGCCTTCCATGACTTATTTGATGAATGCAAGATTATTAATAGAAAATACAAATTGCTAAAAAAGGAGCATGATAGTCTTACTTGTAATTTTGATAAGTTAAAAACTGAATATCATGATAGTTTAAGTTCATGCATCAAATGTCATGATCTAGAAACTCTCCAAAAGGAAAACTTGCTACTTAAGGATACCTCGAAGAAATTCGAGGTTGGTAGCAAGTCATTGAACATGATCCTTGCAAACAAGGGTCACATTCCCAAAAGAAGTGGAATTGGATTTGTGAGAAGTCCTCATCAAAATCCAACCACCTTCATAAAAGGCCTCATCTTACATGTTCAACACCAAAACAAATGCAACTTTTGTTGCAAATTTGGACACAAGACGTATTATTGTCCATTTAAGAAAATTAGTCCAAACAAATTGATTTGGGTTCCTAAAGGAACCATGATAAATTCTATGCAACATGATAGACAATGTAGATCTATTTGTGAGGTACCCAAAAGCAAATGGGTACCTAAAAATCATCATTTCCTGTAAAAACATAAAAAAAAAAAAATAAGCTGGAGCAAGAAATAATATTCTGCTCCTTGGATTCTCGATATTCATGACCCAAGATCCAAAAAGGAACTCGCAATGCTCTCTAGCCTAAATAACAGATGGAGATTATAAATTTAAAATCACAAATGCGATTTAGATACAATCCTATTTGACTTTTCAGAATTAGAAACGTATGATTCTCAATTCACATATCCTCTGAATTTTCAAACCCATCAACTTCATCCGTTCATAACTTTCGAATCCAACTCTGTATCATGAACTTGCAAGGCTTACCAACTTGAACAAACTATCACAAACATGTGTACGACATTGAGAGTATGCACATTAAAAGATCTATCTTGATCGTGCAAAAGTTCTTGTCTTAAAATGAAAACTCTTACGTAATTACGTAAGTAAAGTTGATTGCTCTGAATGAAAATTCTTCTCAAGACAAAAACTCTCAAATCAGATTACACTGCGATCAGAACAAGTGCTCACCACCTGCAGGCGGTGGCACCGCCCCAGCTGGAGGTAGCACCTCCAGCTGTCACGTGGTGCAAGCGGTTGCACCGCTCCAGCCAGAGGTGCAACTGCCCGCAACTTTTCCCTTTTTAACCCAAGCTAAGGCCGGCGGTGAAACCGACCCCAACTCACTCCCTTCCCCTCTCTACTCTTCCAAGCCTCCTCCATCCCCATTTCTCCCCTCATAGCATCCCAAATACCCCTCATTTCGGAGCAAAACATCAACAATCCTTCCCTCTCTTGAAGATCTCACTAAGGTATTCTCTAAGAAGCCCTTAAACTCTGTTTTTTGATTCATTTACTCTTGCTCATCACTATTCTTCTAAACAGCAGTAGTTATGGGATATAGAAGATCCTCAAGGGATAAAGAAAAGAGGAGATTAGTAGAAGATTTTGATCTCACCCTTTTCGATTCAAAATACCATGCTGAAAATTTTCCTCTTTCGAACTTAGGAGTGTCAATAAGGGAAAATATGTAGATTTAAATGAACTAAGAGACTTAGAGACAATCCAATGGTTTACAAACTTAGATCTACTTCTTGTTTTGCAAATTAATGAACCTATCTATCCAAGACTTGTTAGATTGTTTTACAACAACATATAAATAGATGAAGAAGAAAGAATGTCTACTTATCTTTTAGGATGACACATCTCAATTACGGATAAATTCATTTGTGACATGATAGGCATTCCCATGAAAAGTAGAGGACTTTACTTTAGAGGATCATGGGATGATGAAACTGTTGGAACAACATATGTTGAAGCCTTAGGAACAATTTTTGCCAATCCCAACTTAGCATTTGTTCCTAAAAGTTGTGAACATCTACTGCCTCTAAACACTAAGGTACTTCATCATATCCAAACTAGCATCATTCTCCCTAAACAATACCATCATGATGAAGTAAGCCAATTAGAATTAGGAACTATGTATTTGATCATGAAAGGACATGACATCTGTCTTGGTTATCTTATCCAACAAAACATGTTAGAACTATCTAAGAAAGACATGATGCTCCCATATGGTGGTATAATCACTAGAATAATGAAAGCCTACGATATTCTAATACTACCGGAAGAAGAAGTAATAAAAGTAGATAGATTTAGCATAATAAATAAAAATCTACTTCACCGATTAAGATGTTTTTATAGAAACGGTAATTGGGTTAGAATGCCAAGAAGAACCGATCCCCCTCAACCAGAACCAAAACTGGAAACACTAGTCTTTAGGGGTACCCAATCTCCTCCGATCTGTCCCTTTGAGGAAACACATTCATTTGAGCAAACTCATACATCATTTGTCGAAGATATTGGGATTCGGATGGACCGATTCGAACAAAGACAATAACGGCTTGAACATCGACAAGATCAAATCCTATTTGAGCTGCAGCAAATTCATCGACAATTTGACTCTTTGTTTAGGCACTTTAATTTTCCACCTCATGAATGAGCTTGTATGAACACAATCATCTGTTGTTATTGTAAACTCCTTATGTTACTCGTCATGATGAGCTTTGCCTTGATCCTTGATATGGTTACCTGATATATTTTGAGCATATGCAGAGTTGTAAACATCTATCGTTGTTTACTCAGATTTTACATTGAAACTAAATGTTTTGAAAACCTTGTGCCTTGATTTCCATGATAAATATAGTATGAAAAAGTGATATACCAATGCAGTTGACAAGTCAATGCCATTAACACTAAACATCAACTAGCTGACATTTTTACAAAACCTCTAAGTGAAGAACAATTTGATTTCATAAGAAGAGAATTAGGAAGGTTGATGTGTCCGAATAGATAAACTAGTTAAAATTATTTTTTGGACTTTATTGAATGATCAAATCACTTGATTGCCATTACATAACATGTGTTGAAATGTTTTGTCTTCATGATTGTATTTGAAAATCTGTAGCATAGTCTTGTCCGAATGCATGAAAGAGTTCACTTCATTTTCGGATTCGCTTAACAGTTGGAATGCTAAAAATCGATTTTTTTCATACACTCTTATGAAAAATATTTTTTTAAAATGGATTTGATGAAATGATTCCTGCTTATGAATTCCATCTTGAAATATGGATGGTAGTATTTTTACTTGCAAAAAGTTGTTACAAACACATATCTTGACTCAAAGCAAACTCACAAATAGCTGGAATCACAAATGGCTTTCCTCCTTCATGCACAAAGGATTATAACAAAAAAAAAAGGGAAGAAGTATTCAAAGTAATCTACGTATCATGCCCTTCTTTATATGCTTGATAATTTGCTTATTTGTTCTCCTGGTATCACAACTATCATGCTTTTTGTTGATGACAAAGGGGGAGAAATATATGAATTGATGCTATAAACACTGATGCTATGATTATGCCATGCTTGCATCACCAAGAGATATATAAACAGATGTCATGTATTAATTTGCATTATGCCTTGAGTTGATATCTTACCATGTGAAGAAATGCAACACTTGCTAAAATATTTGAAAAGTGTACATCTTGTAATGATATCAAAATCTTACTTCGCAGCTTTACATGTTGATATCTTACAATATGATGAATTGCTACTACTACCATCATTCAAAATTGTTATGTAAAATTTGAAAATGAATGTCAAGCCTTTACATCATCTTCAGAGAGATACATCATGATGGGAATCATGATGGGAGTATTGATAAGTTCAAATGATTTAACTTATCAATATGTCTCTTGAATTCTTAGGTCTTGAATTCAAGAATGACTTATCTCAAGTATGGCATATAGACAGGGGGAGTTAAGGTTAACTCCATTATCAATTGATTGTCATCATCAAAAAGGGGGAGATTGTTGAATCTCAGATTTTGATGATGAAGTCAATTGTCATTTGTTATCTAATCTATATGTTGAGATAAGTGTGCAGGATTAACTACGATGAAAGTGAGACATGCAGCAGGAGTTACGCCGGAGTCAAGACATTGATCACGTTGGGAGTTCGAGAGTTCGACGGAAGTTCGGACAGTCGTCGAAGGTTCTACGAGAACAAATCCGAGAAGTCCATAAGCTTGCCAAAGAAGCTCGTCGGAACTCGCCAAATGAATCATCGCAAGTCCAGAAGTTTGCCGGAAGTCCGCAAGAGTATCACCGAGGGTTCATCGGATGATCGATGGAAGTTCGCCGGAAGAAGCTATTGACGCACCGGAGCAAGCTGCAGTAAATGTCTTAGGAAAACTCGTAGTTAGCACATTGATTAAGTTGGAAATGGGAGGAGATCCCATTAACTTAATCTTGGGGCAATTGGGCCCTTGAAAAACCCAAATCGGGCCGAATGGATCAACCCATTCGGACCCTGATTTCTGCCAAGCGGTTGAACCGCCCAAGGCAGGAGGTTGCACCACCTGGGCTCAGTCTCTGAGCGAGACTAGGAGGTGCAACCGCCCCAGCCAGGCGGTGGCACCGCTTGGGGCTCAGTCTCCGATCGAGACTGGGCGGTGCAACCCCCCCTGACAGGAGGTGGCACCGCTTGAGCTCAGTCTTCGAGCTCTGCCAAGAGGTGCAACCGCCTCAATCAGGAGGTGCAACCGCTTGAGCTCGGTCTTCGAGCTCTGTTAGGAGGTGCAACCACCCCTGACAGGAGGTAGCACCACCTAGAGGCTCAGTCTTCGAGCTCTGCCAGGCGGTGCAACCGCTCCAGTCAGGAGGTGCAACCGCCTAATCCCGGAATTCCGGGAATTGACAGTTTTGAGCTCCAAATTTGAACTAGGTTGGGGCCTATAAATACCCCACCTATTCAGCACTGAAAGGCAGCAATTTAACACCAAAATCTTGATCCTTTCTGTGATTCTTAGAGCTCAAAATTGTTGTAAAGGCCAAAAGTTCTTCTCCCTCTATTCTTCCAAGTTCTGAGTTGTAAAGAGAGGAGAGAAAATTTCTGTAAGGGTTGTCTCCTAAGCCCGTCAAAAGGAGTGAAACTGTAAAAGGGTGGTTGGCCTTCGCCTATTGAAGGAAGGCCTCTAGTTGACGTCGGTGACCTCGTCGGTGGAGGAAGCCAAAAGTGGAGTAGGTCAAGATTGACCGAACCACTCTAAATCTCGGTTTGCATTTACTTTGAGCATATTATCTTTACTGCAAACCTCCTCTAAAGCTTACTGCTTTCTGTGCATATATGATCGTGTTTCAAGCCTTTCACTTTCCGAATCAGCGTTTAGACGTAAATCTGCTTTTTCGTACGATCATCATATTTTAGATTGCGTTTACGTTTTGAGCTCTACCATAACTGCAAACTGCCTTTATACTCTTGCATAAACTGCATCTTGCCTAATCAAGTGATTTACGAATCAGCATTTAGACGTAAATCAGTTTCTTCGTACGAACGTCGAATTTCAGTTTGCGCCTATATTCTGGTTTTCATCATAGCTGCAAACTGCCTTCATAGATTGACTTTAACATCATCTTGCTTAGAATCGGCTTTCACACAGAAATCATTTTTATCGTTCGAACGCAGTTTTGTTTTAATCGCAGAAAGTTTTTCGCTATACTAATTCACCCCCCCCCCCTCTTAGTACTCTTGATCCTAACAGTCCTTATGTAATATCAGAAAGGAAACTATCCAGACATAATCCAATTAAAAAGATGGATAAATGTTGGTGAATTAATGCAAGTTCAGATTATATTTTCAAATTTTATCTTAGTCAAATATATCATATAAGTAAGAATCACTATCATGACTCCCCTAGAGACATTATACTAAATCGTTACTGAGTCATGTTTTTTTAGCGTATGAAAATTTTACATTTTGAACTAGCCATATAGCAAAAAAGTTTATTAGCTTGAATGATGTTGTCGTGTTTATTTGTACCTAAGACAATATAATTTTATGTTTATTTACCAACTTATTTTTTAAAAAAATTATTCTCAGTGCTAAAATCGTAGCCAAGAGTTGTAATATGGTATCATAGTGAGTCATGGAACAAAATGAGTCATCCCAAAAGCTTATCTTTATAAATTATATTAAATGCATCGAAGATGTTCATATTGATATTTTTCCTACAACTGTGAAAGAATTCAATAGAGAATAAGTCATGTCTAGATTTTTATATTTTCTATTTGTTTAAAAACCACAAAAATTCGTAAAGAATAGTGAACAAATATAAATCCATATTTAATTATTTCAAAAATTATTTTGACTCAATTATCAATATTTTTTCACAAACAAAGCATTAGTCTTTTCAACTCATCAATTGATTTATTCTTCATCAAGAAAATTTAGGTTTCATCAATATTAAGAATCTTTGAAACAGGACCTAGAAAGCAAGGAAGCTTTTTAGTGTAAGCATTGATTCTACACTCATTGCTAAAAAACATTCAACATAATTTTGTGTATATTTACAAATTGGTTAATAGATCTGCCAACTAAATGACCAATTTTGCAAAGAGTAATACATCTACATTACATAATTTTGGAGTAATATATTGATGTTTTTTCTTTCGAAGGAATGTTGAGTGGAGAATTAAGGGAGATGATTATTATACATTGTCTACCTTACATTCAGTGTAGAATTTTTTCAATATGCTTCTTTTCTCTACATACATTTTATAATACTTATAATTTTTTTTATACCTCACCTTTGAAGTAATGAATTCCTTGTCATGAAATTTTATTTTATTAGCATTTAATTATGGTATCTTAAATTATACGAACCTTTTTACATTGGACAACTTTCTATCAGAGGGAAAAAAATATAATTATCAGAAACAACAATACCTCTAGCAACATATCTTTATATTTCCATTCTAGAAATATTATATGGCAAACAAAAATTTTTTTAAGTGCATAACTCCATCATACATGATATAATAAAAAAATTCTTTTTCATACTCGACAATTGGAGAAGCCTTGTGCATTGAGTTCGTCCATTTTATTGGTTATATTATCAAAATATATAAATTGATTAATAATTTATGTTATAGAAATTAATGTTAGGATTGGAGCGGCACTAAGAGAGGGGGTGAATTAGTGCAGCGGATTAAAACTTGTAAATTTGAAAATGATTTCGTAAATACGTTGAGATTTCAATTCGTCAATGACTTGGAGAAAGTAACTCAAGTAATGTGAGAAGATGAAAACCGAAAGCTTGCTGCTATGTAAATAACGGTTTCAGAAAAGTAAATTCTCACACATTCAAGGGACACACCAATTTAAAGTGGTTCAGTCAAAATGACCTACATCCACTTGTGAAGCTTTCTTCGATGAGACTCCAACTTCCACTAGCAAATCACATTGAAGGGGAAGGACAAATACCCCTCTTATAACCTTTTACATATGATTCACACTCTTACATATTTTTCAAAAAGAAAGAGGGAGGTGAACACTTAAGCTATTGAAAACAAGACTTGCTAAAGACTTTGCTAAGGCTTTTTATCAATCTCTAACTTCTCAAAAGGTTTTGTTCTCTACTGAGAATTGAGGGGTATTTATAAGCTCCAAGAAGAATCAAATTTGGGCTCCAAATTTGATTTACTTTTGGGTTTCTCGGTGCTGGCGGTGCCACTGCTTATCAGTGTCTAACACTGATAGTGTACTGGAGGTGCCACCGCCGGACCTCTCGGGTGCTGGTCGGTGCCACCGCCCAGTTCGACGGTAACACCGTCTAAACTTTTCAGATCATTGTTTCGGCTCCAAACTTGGCCCAAACTAATCCAAACTCGGGCCCAATTGGCCCCTAACTAAGTTATAGGTTTAACTCTTAATCCTAACCCTAATTACATGCAAACTATGAAATTAAAACATAGTCAGGTTTTTAACCGATAACGTCGAGTTTCCTTCCGACAAGCTTTCTAGCGATCTTCTGGTGGACTTCCGATATACCCTCGGATTTCTTCCGGCGGACTCCCAGTAGGCTCCCAGTCTTATGACGAGTTTAGCGAGTCTTTGGCAAGTAGCTGAACCTTCTCAATGATCTCCGTGAACCTCCAACAATCTCTCCGACGAACTTCCGAAAACTTCGGCAAATCCCCAATTTCTTCTCGGTTGGTTCCGACAACACTTCCGATGAATCTTCAGACTCTCGGCAGACTCTCGAATACCCATCAAACTTGACTCCGGTAGACTTGCTCTATGTCTTCAAGCTATCATAGTTAATCCTGCACACTTAACTCAATAATATGGATTAGATCAATTAACTCATCAATTGATTTCATCATCAAAATCCGAGATTCAACAATCTCCCCCATTTTGATGATGACAATCAATTGATGACGGAATTAAACATAACTCCCCCTATCTACATGCCATATAATGAGAAGATAAAAACTCTTGAATTTAATTTCTTTGAATTCAAGCCTAAATCGATAAGTTCTATTCGGTGAACTTATCATTATTTTCTATAAGCATGAGCAAATACGAAAATTCATATTTCTTATAATTTCAAGTAATGAAAATTATTTTCAAGTCGAATGATAAAAGACAATTATCATTTCGACAAGAGATATCAACTTTCAACATAAATCTCATGATATAGATGTAAGGCATGATTTCATATGATCATGAGATGAAACGACAACCAATCTAAAAACATTCATATTGCGATATTCTCAAAATGTTTTGCGATGCATATAAGACATTTTTGCGATGCATATAAGACATTTGCATTACACAAGCTTTTGTAATTCATATTTTGCATAAGTCATCAATCTTTTGCACATTCTTCTCCCCCTTTGTCATCAACAAAAAGGAGATGGGGTTTTAAGCATAAAACTCATGATCCTTGAAGTCATTCATAAAATCATCTCATAAGAAAAAAATCTTGAAAAGGAGATGGCAAAATTGACAAAGCTTCAAATTGGCATTAATATTGATCATTCAAGGAAGACATCAAATCATCCAAAATAACATGAAGGAGCCATCAAAATGTTGATAAAATTTCCGAAAGAAACATCCAATAACATATACTAGGATAATGTCATTTCAAGGTAGCATAGAGGTTTACAATAATAAAAAAGAAGTCAAATCCACAAAAACCAAAAAGTGGATGAAAAATTTTCGAAAAATATATACAATCAAGCTCATTCACAAGGACAATTCAACATGCATAATTCCCTTCTAATAAAGTCAAATTGATCTTCATTTAAGTCTTTTATAAAAATATCCGCTAATTGATGCTTTGTATCAATAAATTCTAGAATGACATTATTATTATTGACATAATCTCGTATAAAGTGATGCCTAATGTCAATATGCTTAGTTCTAGAGTGTTGAATTGGATTTTTGGTTAGACAAATAGCACTTGTATTATCACATTTTATGGGAATGTTCTTTAAGTAACATCCATAGTCTTCTAACATATTTTTCATCCAAACAACTTGTGCACAGCATACACTTGAAGCTATGTATTCGGCATCCGCCGTAGATAGTGCAACAGAATTTTGTTTCTTGGAAGTCCAAGAAACAAGTGCATGTCCCGAAAATTGACATGTTCTAGATGTGCTTTTTCTATCTATCCTACATTCGCCAAAATCGACATCTGCATAAGTTATTAAATCAAAATTATCAGATTTTGGATACCATAATCCTAAATTAGGAGTTCCTTTAAGATATCTAAGGATTCTTTTAACACCTTTAATATGAGACAATTTAGGATTAGCTTGAAACTTAGCACAAAGTCCTACACTAAACATGATATCCGGTCTTGCGGTGAGGTAAAGTAAACTATCAATCATTCCCCTATATGTTTTTTGATCAAAGCTTTCACCACTTTCATCCATATCTAACTTAGTGGAAGTACTCATAGGAGTGTTTATAGCTTTTGAGCCATTCATTTTAAATCATTTTAACAATTCTAATGTATATTTAGATTTATTAAGAAATATACCATTACTTAGTTGTTTAATTTGTAATCCTAAAAAGAAGGTTAATTCTCCCATTAGGCTCATTTCAAATTCATGACTCATACATTTGGCAAATGATTCACATAGTGATTCATCCGAAGAACCAAAAATAATATCGTCAACATAAATTTGAACAATAAGAAAATTATTTTTAAAATATTTAATAAACAATGTAGTATCAACCTTGCCTTTTGTAAAATTATTTAAAATAAGAAAGGAACTAAGCCTTTCATATCAAGCTCTAGGAGCTTGTTTTAAGCTATAGAGAGCCTTAGTCAATTTAAATACATGATTAGGAAGAAGAGAATTTTCAAATCCGGGAGGTTGTTCAACATACACTTCTACGGAAATAAAACCATTCAAGCAAGCACTTTTGATATCCATTTGAAATAGTTTAAAATCATTACTACTAGCATAGGCAAGGAGCATTCTAATGTCTTCTAATCTTACCATATGAGCGAAGGTCTCTTTATAGTCGATACATTCTTCTTGGTTGAAACCTTTGGCCACTAGTCTTGCCTTGTTTCTAACCATGATACCGCATTAATCTTGCTTGTTTCTAAAGACCCATTTAGTACCAATAACTAAATGGTCACTAGGTCTAGGAACAAGCTTTCATACCTTATTCCTCTCAAATTGGTTCAATTTCTCTTGCATTGCAATAACCCATGAATCATCTTTCAAGGCTTCGTCAATGCATTCAGGTTCAATTTGAGAAAGGAAGGCGGCATTAGCACAAATATTCTTGAAGGAAGAACAAGTTCGAACCCCTTTCGATATATCTCCTATAATTAGCTCCTTTCGATGAACATCTACATACTTCCATTCCATGGGTAAGGAAATTTCGGAAGAAGATATATACAAGTTGCTATTTTTAGGAGGGGGTTCATTTAAGTTCAAATTATCAAAACCAAGATCATCATCAAAATTATTTTTCTTTAACTCGAAAATTATATTAAAAACTACATGAATAGACTCTTCTATAACTAAGGTTCTTTTGTTAAAAACACGAAAAGCCTTAGAAATGGAAGAGCAACCAAGAAAAATGCCTTCATCGGATTTAGTATCAAATTTTCCTAAGGCATCCTTTTCATTCAAAATAAAGCATTTGCAACCGAAAACTTTAAAATAAGAAATATTTGGTTTTTTGTTATTCCATAATTTCTATAGAGATATTGATAAAGATGGTCTTATTAGAACCCTATTCATGACATAGCAAGCCATATTAATGGCCTCGGCCCAAAAATACTTAGATAGACTATATTCATTTAACATGGTTCTTGTTATTTTTTATAAATTTCTATTTTTTCTTTCAACTACCCCATTTCGTTGAGGATTTCTCAGAGTGGAGAAGTTGTGATTATATCCATTGGATTCACAAAAACTTTAGAAGTCACGGTTTTGAAATTCACTATCGTGATCACTCCGAATTTTTGAAATCATGAAGCATTTTTCGTTTTGAGTAAGTTTACAAAATTTAGAGAAACATTTGAAACAAATGCTTTTGTGAGCCAAGAAATAGGCCCAAGTGTATCTACTATAGTCATCTGCTAGTCATAGGTGCCCAACAAGCCAATCACATGAGTGATGGCACGTATGACTTAATATAGAATCTTTTTACTTATTTTTGGCATATATCACTTTATAACTATTGCATATATGCATATATATATATATATATATATATATATATATATATATATATATATATATATATATATATATATTATGATGTCCTTGGATTTGTTCAATGAGAATTGTATCGTGATGAGATCACGATAATGAGATCAATTCACCTTTAAACACAGATCCTAAATAATCCCGGTCATAGGTTACTCGAGAGGGACATCGTGATAACCAGACAGACTGGTGTGTTGTATACCCATCCATATAATGGATGCAGATGGTCTCATAGCTGCTCATGTAGGGACACTATGGATACAGTACAGGTGTTCATTGGAGAATGAGTTCACTGATTGATCCGCTTACGGAATGCTGGATGGTTGATGATGTCTTATTGTCGGACAACGATTCCGTAGAACTAATGGTATATTTGGTCCTTAGACTTGAGACACCAAGGATGTCCTGTATGAGTGCTCCACTCTTTGATACTAGACTTATAGGTTTGGTTGTCCCAAATATAGTACAGTTGGTCATTGGGAGTGGTAGTCGACTTTACGAGGGCTATTGAGTGTCGATAAATGATCATCCACTCTCAGCGTCATGAGAGGAATATCCCATGTGTTCTTGCTCAAACAAATCCCTAGCTAGGGCCATTCGAGTTGAAAGAGAAAGAGTTCTTTGGGAGAATCCGATTAGAGCGAGACTCGAGTAGAAAACGTATGGGTCTGATAGCACCATGCTCGATATACGGTCTCTGGGATATTAGATGGATGAGGGACTATAGGTACATGGTAACTGAGGACAGACAGGTCCAATGGATTAGATTCCCCTATATCGTTTGGGGACTATGGCGTAGTGGCCTAGTACGTCCGTAGTCGATGAGTCGAGTGAATTATTATAGAGATAATAATTCACTAAGTTAGAAGGAGTTCTGACAGGTATGACTCACAGCTAGCTCGATATTGGGCCTAGAGGGTCACACACATATGATAGGTATTGCGATAAATAGAGGTTCGGATATAAGATATCCGACGGAGCCCTTGTGTTATTGGATGCAGATCCAATACCCACTAGGGGAAGATCCATTAGGGTTTGACAGGGGACCTCTATAAATAGGAGGGATTCAGAGCCTCATAGGCTAGAGCCTTTGCTTCCCTCTCTTATTCTCCTTCCCCTCTCCACCTCAAAGTAGGCCTGGAGTTTTGAGGAGCATCGTCACAGCCCTGTTGTGTGGATCACTGCTAGAGAGGAGGATGCTTGACCTCCTTCACCCTCTCCTAAAGATCTGCAAGGAAACAAGGATATACGATCTCCTTAGGTAACACAATATACTCTATACGCAGTTTTAAGTTTCGCGGATTTTGCGCACCAATCTTCACACGATGAGGAACATCTCTTTGGGAATCGGGGATTTTATTTTCTTGTTCTTCCGCTATGCATGTGATGTCGCCCCCAAGATTTCCCAACAGTGGTATCAAAGCCACGTTGTTCATGCGAATGATTGGTTTAGAACTGCATGTGTTTTGTTTAGGAAGAATTTTGACGTCAAAATCGTTGACGTAAAAACAAGGAAGGGCAGCAACAGTTGCTGCCCTCGATCTGCATACCTACAACCACCTGCAATGGCAGCCACAGCCAGGCAGCATAGCGCCGGCGCATGCGCAAGCACTGTGCCTACAACAAGCTTGCAGTCGGCGGAGCTGGCAGCCCACAAGCAGAGGCGCCAACGGCCGCTGCATCTGCAGACTGAGGCACAGTAGGGCAACAGTGCTTGCGACCGCTGCTCCAGCGGGCAAACCCCCCCCCCCCCCCCCCCCCCCCCCCCCCCCGTAGGGGGCCGCCGCCTGGTAGGGCACTGCACTATTAGAACCCTTGCAGCTTATAAACTTGGGGTTGATCTCGTTAGGGGATCGGCCTCCTTGGAACTCTATAGGGGTTCCTCCCTCCAAGTTGCTGCTCAAAGGCTGTAGAAAAGATTCATCTATTACTTATCAAAAGAGGAGGAATACATAGCTATTTATAGGGTTTCTAAACCCTAACTCCTAATAGGACTCCTACTCAAGACTCCTACATCTAACCAACTCCTAATATGACTTCTACTCTAGACTCCTATTCCTTTACAACTCCTAATTCATCTCTAAGAAATAACCTCCTAACCCTAGCCGACCTTTTCACCACTTTAATAAGAGTCGACTTAGGTAGGTTTTACATGAATGTCCCTCTCAATTAGGACTCTCCTAGATAAAGTCCTAACAATGTCTCAATTAGGACTCTCCAAGCTAGAGTCCTAACATATTCTAAACTAGGGGTTGATCTCTATAGGGGATCGGGCTCCTTAGAACTTTATAGGGGTTCTTCCCTCCAAGTTGCTGCTCAAAGGCTACAGAAAAGAGTCATCTATTGCTTATCAAAAGAGAAGGAATACATGACTATTTATAGGGTTTCTAAACCCTAACTCCTAATAGGACTCCTACTCAAGACTCCTACTTCTAACCAACTCCTAATAGGACTTCTACTCAAGACTCCTATTCCTTTACAACTCCTAATTCATCTCTAAGAAATAACCTCCTAACTGTTGGGAAATCATAGGGGGGGCGACATCATATGCGCAGCGGAAGAACAAGAAAACAAAAATCCCCTTTTCCCAAAAAGATGTTCGTCGTCGTGCGAAGATTGGTGCGCAAAAATCCGCAAAACACAAAACTGCGTATAGAGATTGTGTTACCTAGGGAGATCGTATATCCCTGTTTCCTTGCAGATCCTTAGGAGAGGGTGAAGGAGGTCAAGCGTCCTCCTCTCTAGCGGTGATCCACACAGCAGGGTTGCGACGACGCTCCTCAAAACTCCAGGCCTACTCTGAGGTGGAGAGGGAGAGGAGAATAGGAAGGGCAAGCAAAGACTCTAGCCTATGAGGCTGTGAATCCCTCCTATTTATAGAGATCCCGTGTCAAAACCCTAATGGGTCCTTTCCCTAGTGGGTATTGGATCTGCATCCAATAAGACAAGGGCTCCGTCGGATATCTCATATCCGAACCTCTACTCATCGCAATGCCTACCATATGTGTGTGACCCTCTAGGCCCAATATCGAGCTGGCCGTGAGTCATACCTGTCAGAACTCCTTCTAACTCAGTGAATTATTATCTCTGTAATAATTCACTCGACTCATCGACTACGGAAGTACTAGGCCACTACGCCGTAGTCCCCAGACGATACAGGGGAATCCAATCCATTGGACCTGTCTGTCCTCAGTTACCATGTACCTATAGTCCCTCATCCATCTAATATCCCAGAGACCGTATATCGAGCATGGTGCTATCAGACCCATACGGTTTCTACTCGAGTCTCGCTCTAATCGGATTCTCCCGGAGAACTCTTTCTCTCTCAACCCGAATGACCCTGGCCAGGGATTTGTCTGAGCAAGAACACATGAGATATTCCTCTCATGATACCGAGAGTGGATGATCCTCTATCGACACTCAATAGCCCTCGTAAGGTCGACTACCACTCCCAATGACCAGCTGTACTAGATCTGGGAACAGCCAAACCTATAAGTCTGGTATCAAAGAGTGGAGCACTCATACAGGACATCCTTGGTGTCTCAAGTCTAAGAACCAAATACACCACTAGGACTACGGAATCGTTGTCTGACAATAAGGCATCATCAACCATCCAGCATTCCGTAAGCGGATCAATCAGTGAACTCATTCTCCAATGAGCACCTGTACTGTATCCCTAGTGTCCCTACACGAGCAGCTATGAGACCAGCTGCATCCATCATATGGACGGGTATACAGCACACCAGTCTATCCGGTTATCACGATGTCCCTCTCGAGTAACCTATGACCGGGATTATTTAGGATATGTGTTTAAAGGTGAATCGATCTCATTATCGTGATCTCATCACGATCCGATTCCCATTGCACAAATCCAAGGACATCACAATATATATGCATTTATGCAATAGTTATAAAATGATATACGCCAAAATATAATAAGCAAAAAGATTATATATCAAGTCACACGTGCCATCACTCACGTGATTGGCTTGCTGGGCACCTATGACTAGCAATCTCCCACTTGACCTAAAGCCAATCACCTATGTGTCTGATCCCCATCAGACCCCTGTGACGCTCATAGACAATCTGAGACAACGGCTTTGTCAGTGGATCTGCAATGTTATCTTCGGATGGAACTCTTTCCACTACTACATCTCCTCGGGTTACAATCTCTCTTATAAGCTGGAACCTCCTCATAACACTTCTGATAAGACCCGGGTTCCCTTATTTGAGTAATCACCCCATAGTGGTCGCAATATAAGGAAGTCGACTTGTCGCTATCTGTATCGACTCCCAAACTCCCTCCTTTGCTGCATCTAATGCGGCAATGTACTCCGCCTCTGTGGTCGAGTCAGCAGTGGTATCTTGCTTGGAACTCTTCCAGCACACTGCTCCTCCATTCAAGGTGTACACATACCCTGAATTCGACTTGCTATCATCGACATCAGACTGAAAACTTGAGTCAGTGAAGCCTTCAACCTTAAGGCTATTACCTCCATATACTAGTAAAAGATCCTTAGTCCTTCTCAAGTACTTAAGGATACACTTTACTGCTTTCCAGTGCTCCAAGCCTGGATCCGCCTGATACCTGCTCGTGACACTCAGAGCAAGCGCTATATCAGGCCTAGTACATAGCATGGCATACATGATAAACCCTATTGCTGAGGCATAAGGTATCATATCCATGTTCGCCCTTTCTTCTGGAGTCTTTGGGGACATACTCGTAGAAAGCGATATCCCATGTCTCATCGGTATGAGACCTCTCTTGGAATTTTCCATGCCAAACCTTTTGACAATAGTTTCTATGTACCTGGACTGGGACAAGCCAAGCATCCTTTTGGATCTATCTCTATAGATTCTAATCCCCAAGATATAAGATGCTTCTCCTAAGTCCTTCATGGAGAAGTGTCTAGATAACCAAGCCTTTATTGTGGATAGCATTCCTATGTCATTCCCAATGATGAGGATGTCATCCACATATAACACCAAAAAGCTAATAGCGCTCCCACTTACCTTTCTGTATACACAAGGCTCATCTTCGTTCTTAACGAAGTCATAAGATCTGATTGCCTCATCAAATCTTATGTTCCAACTTCGGGAAGCTTGCTTTAGTCCATAAATGGATCTAAGCAACCTACACACCTTATCTGGGCAGTTCTTGGACACGAATCCCTCAGGTTGCATCATATACACCTCCTCCTCCAGGTTCCCGTTGAGGAATGCGGTTTTCACATCCATCTGCCCGATCTCATAATCATAGTGTGCTGCAATAGCCAATAGAATTCTGATGGATTTTAGCATTGCTACGGGTGAGAAAGTTTCGTCGTAGTCAACACCTTGCCTTTGACGATACCCCTTAGCCACTAGCCTTGCTTTATAGGTCTCTACCTTTCCATCTACTCCGATCTTTTTCTTAAAGATCCACTTGCAACCGATGGGTACAATACCTTCGGGTGCATCAACTAGGTTCCAAACCTTATTGGAGTACATAGAATCCATCTCAGAATTCATGGCTTCTTTCCACTTCCCGGAGTCTATACTCATAATAGCCTCCTCGTAGGTCTGAGGATCAATATCCTCTATATCCTCTGCTCTAATATGTCCCACATATCTCTCAGGAGGATGGGATACTCTATCAGACCTGCGTAAAGTTGAAACTTGTGTATTAGATACCTGAACAGACTCGGGCTGTAGAGTGGTGCTTGAGCTTGGTTCTCCAACCTCGCTCAATTCTATCATTCTCCCACTGTCTCCGTCAAGAATGTGTTCCTTCTCAAGGAACACTGCTCTCTTAGCTACAAAGACCTTTTTGTCCTCGAGATGATAGAAATAATACTCACAAGTTTCCTTGGGGTATCCCACAAATATGCATCGCTCTGTCCTTGATTCTAACTTATCGGGGTTGTGTCTTTTAACGTGGGTTGGGCAGCCCCAAATCTTAACAACCTTAAGATCAGGCTTCTTCCCTTTCCATATCTTATATGGTGTAGACACTACCGACTTAGTTGGAACTCTGTTCAGAAGGTAAGCTGCGATTTCTAGGGCATATCCCTAGAATAAGATGGGTAGGTCAACGAAACTCATCATGGACCGTACCATATCTAATAGCGTACGATTCCTCCTTCCAAAGACACCATTGAGCTGAGGTGTATAAGGAGGTGTCCATTGGGATAATATCCCATGGTCCTTGAGGAAGTGAGTAAACTCTGTACTTAAGTACTCACCTCCTCGATCTGATCGAAGAGTTTTGATACTCTTTCCAGTCTGGTTCTCCACCTCATTCTTATACTCTCTGAATTTCTCAAAGGCCTCGGACTTGTACTTCATTAAGTACACATATCCATACCTTGAGAAATCATCAGTAAATGTAATGAAGTAGGAGTAACCTCCAATGGCATGAGTTGACATGGGTCCACATACATCACTATGTATGAGTTCCAACAACTCAGTGGCTCTCTCTCCAGTTCCACTAAATGGAGAGTTGGTTAGTTTTCCACGAATGCAAGGCTCACAAGTTGCATATGACACATAGTCGAATGGATCTAGATATCCATCATTTAGCAACTTTTGAATCCTTCTTTCATGGATGTGACCTAGCCTACAATGCCACAGGTATGCACTGTTCAACTCATCTCGTTTCCTTTTGGACACATTTACATTCATGATATGTGGAGTGGTGTCTAACATAAATAAACCATTATGCAATGTTCCTTTCGTGATGATCTTATCATCTAATAATATCGAACAACCATTGTTCTCAAAAACAAATTTATATCCACTAACTGTTAAACATGAAATGGAGATAATGTTTTTGATAATTGAAGGAACAAAATAACATGCATCTAATGCAATAAAAGCTCCACTAGGCAGATGTAGGGCGACCTCGCCAACAGCTAATACAGCAACTTTTGCTCCATTACCCATCTTGAGGTCCATCTCGCCTCTCTCTAGTCTCCTAGGCCTTGCCAGAACCTGCAACGAATTGCATATATGATAAGCACTACCGGTATCTAATACCCATGTGTTATCATAAGAGTCTGACAAATGGAGACTGATCATGAATGTACCTGAAGCTTCATCAAGCTTTTGTTTCGCCCTTTCTGCAAGGTACCCTTTGCAGTTTCTCTTCGAGTGCCCATCTTTACCACAGTGGAAGCACTGGCCTTTGTCCTTTGTTGGGTCTTTCTTAGCAACCTTTGCTTTACCTTGTTTGCCCTTGCCCTTTCCCTTCTTAAGGGACCTTTCTGCTTTCCTTTTCTTCCTGGTCTCACCAGTGTAGAGAACTGGCTTCTCTTTCTTAATAGTACTCTCTGCCTCCCTCAACATATTGAGGAGCTCTGGGAGAGTTACCTCAAGCTTGTTCATATTAAAATTCATTATGAACTGTGAAAAGGAATCTGGTAGGGACTGAAGCACAATGTCCACACACAAGTTATCCTCTAGGACCATTCCTAGACCTGTGAGTTTCTCTATCCACTCAATCATCTTTAGGACATGGTTCTGAACCGGTGTCCCCTCAGTCATCCTAGCGCGGAAAAGGCTCTTGGATATCTCATATCATTGAGTCCTTCCCTGTTCCTCAAACAATTTACGGACATGTAGGAGAATGGATTTGGCATCCATCTTTTCATGTTGTCTCTGTAACTCTGGAGTCATAGAGCCCAACATATAACACTGAGCAAGAGTGGAGTCATCAATGTACTTCACGTAGCGAGCGATCTCATCCTCGCTTGCCCCTTCTTCGGGCGTAGGCATCACTGTATCAAGGACGTACACGATTTTCTCCGCTGTGAGAACAATTCTCAAGTTACGGAGCCAATCCGTATAATTTGGACCAGTGAGGCGGTTGACATCAAGTATGCCACGTAAGGGATTTGAAAGCGACATTTTCTGAAAATAAAGATGTAGCAAAAATGAATAACATGCAGATTTTGCAAGAAATAAACTATCAAGATATGGACTTCTATCTTAATATGCTCCCACTATTTTACTAACGAGTCACGCGACACCCTCAGCACGTGAAACGGAAGTCTCCGGCAGACTTCTAGTGGGGATCAGGATCCAATCAGCGTCTTAGTGTAACCTCGAGGGACTCGACCAATCACACTAAACCTAAAAGGTAGGCAACTCTTGCCGATCACAACTCCTTGTGATTCCCGTCCTGTTCGGCCTCCGAATCACCATGGCCTCGAGGGACTCGACCAACCATGATGCTCGGTTAAGTCAACACCTTCGTTACAAGATGAGTCTGATTTGATGATATACCCTCGAGGGACTCGACCAAGCATATCATGCCCTCAGGTCACCGGTGACATCTCTATGTCGTAAGCAAGATAGCGAATCGCGATATAGGTGAGTCTCGAGGGACTCGACCAACTCAACCTACACCGGGATTCGGTTCCTACTCATAACGATGGAAGGCCACGTGGGTCAATCTAATTGCCTCACGTTTACCGACTTAATATTATCGAGAGATGTTTCTATGATTTGGTCTCCTAATATGACATGTCACACATATGCATATTTAATATATATCTACATCGCATGCAAATATATATACATATCTAGTATGTGTATAAGCAATCACACCAGATGATCATGGACCACAACCTAATATGATTAGGCCCGAGCCAGTAGGCCTAATCACTCACATCAAGATCTATGTGTGCAACAGTGCATCTCCATGCCTTGTGATCGTCCATCTCGTCCTCGTCGGTTCCGTCGACATCTTGATGCATCTCCATGCATCACGATCGTCCGTCTCGTGGGTCCCGCTATGGCATCCACGCTCCCGCTGCGCCTCCTCATGTGATTACAACTTAATCATAGGCACGCAGGCCCGACAATAAACGAGAAATATAATGGAGGTTCGCAGACCTCAATAATAATAATCACAAGTACACACATCACACGGTCCATGATCATCCGTCCACTCATCATACATCACATGTATAAATAATCATCATCATGTAGGACTACTAGATAATAATAAAAATAATAATCAACTAAACCTTTTAATTAATTAATATTTTCTGAAATCAGGGATATATAGGGAATTTCTCAATTCCTAAGGGTATTTTCATAATTTGGACAAAAGACAGAAACTGGAATTTCTCAAATTCCGAGGGGCAAAACTGTCTTTTGATCAGAAAACCCTAATGCCCTTTCTCCTTTCGCTGCTGCCGCCGCCGCCACCCTGCCGGCGGCGGCCTGTGCGGCGGGGGGGAGGGCGCTGCCCTCGCCTGCGGGCGGCACGCCGGCTGGCGGCGCTGCCGCTGCAGGTGGGCGCCCCCGCGGGCGTCGCCGCCTCCGCGGGCAGTTCTGCCGGCGAGGCAGCGCCCGCAGGCGGTGCTGCCTCGCTGGCGGCCGCCCCTGCGGGGTTTTTGCCCGTGGGAGCAGCGGCCACAGGCGCCGCTGCCCTGCGGTGCCTCAGCCCGCGCTGCTGCCCCGCGGCGCCTCTACCCGCGGGCTCAGCGGCCGCAGGCGCCTCTACCCGCGGGCTGCCAGCCCCGCCGGCAGCAAGCCTGCTGCAAGCAGGCCGCCGGCCGGCTGCTGCAGACACAGCGCTTGCGCATGCGCCGGCGCTGTGCTGCCTGGCTGCGACTGCGGCTGCCGCTGCAGGTGGCTGCAAGCATGCAGATCGAGGGCAGCAACTGTTGCTGCCCTTCCTCGCTTTTGCGTCAACGATTTTGACGTCAAAATTCTTCCTAAACACAACACACGCAGTTCAAAACCAATCATTCGCACGAACAACCTGGCTCTGATACCTCTGTTGGGAAATCATAGGGGGGGCGACATCATATGCGCAGCGGAAGAACAAGAAAACAAAAATCCCCTTTTCCCAAAAAGATGTTCGTCGTCGTGCGAAGATTGGTGCGCAAAAATCCGCAAAACACAAAACTGCGTATAGAGATTGTGTTACCTAGGGAGATCGTATATCCCTGTTTCCTTGCAGATCCTTAGGAGAGGGTGAAGGAGGTCAAGCGTCCTCCTCTCTAGCGGTGATCCACACAGCAGGGTTGCGACGACGCTCCTCAAAACTCCAGGCCTACTCTGAGGTGGAGAGGGAGAGGAGAATAGGAAGGGCAAGCAAAGACTCTAGCCTATGAGGCTGTGAATCCCTCCTATTTATAGAGATCCCGTGTCAAAACCCTAATGGGTCCTTTCCCTAGTGGGTATTGGATCTGCATCCAATAAGACAAGGGCTCCGTCGGATATCTCATATCCGAACCTCTACTCATCGCAATGCCTACCATATGTGTGTGACCCTCTAGGCCCAATATCGAGCTGGCCGTGAGTCATACCTGTCAGAACTCCTTCTAACTCAGTGAATTATTATCTCTGTAATAATTCACTCGACTCATCGACTACGGAAGTACTAGGCCACTACGCCGTAGTCCCCAGACGATATAGGGGAATCCAATCCATTGGACCTGTCTGTCCTCAGTTACCATGTACCTATAGTCCCTCATCCATCTAATATCCCAGAGACCGTATATCGAGCATGGTGCTGTCAGACCCATACGGTTTCTACTCGAGTCTCGCTCTAATCGGATTCTCCCGGAGAACTCTTTCTCTCTCAACCCGAATGACCCTGGCCAGGGATTTGTCTGAGCAAGAACACATGAGATATTCCTCTCATGATACCGAGAGTGGATGATCCTCTATCGACACTCAATAGCCCTCGTAAGGTCGACTACCACTCCCAATGACCAGCTGTACTAGATCTGGGAACAGCCAAACCTATAAGTCTGGTATCAAAGAGTGGAGCACTCATACAGGACATCCTTGGTGTCTCAAGTCTAAGAACCAGATACACCACTAGGACTACGGAATCGTTGTCTGACAATAAGGCATCATCAACCATCCAGCATTCCGTAAGCGGATCAATCAGTGAACTCATTCTCCAATGAGCACCTGTACTGTATCCCTAGTGTCCCTACACGAGCAGCTATGAGACCAGCTGCATCCATCATATGGACGGGTATACAGCACACCAGTCTATCCGGTTATCACGATGTCCCTCTCGAGTAACCTATGACCGGGATTATTTAGGATATGTGTTTAAAGGTGAATCGATCTCATTATCGTGATCTCATCACGATCCGATTCCCATTGCACAAATCCAAGGACATCACAATATATATGCATTTATGCAATAGTTATAAAATGATATACGCCAAAATATAATAAGCAAAAAGATTATATATCAAGTCACACGTGCCATCACTCACGTGATTGGCTTGCTGGGCACCTATGACTAGCACTAACCCTAGCTGGCCTCTTCACCACTTTAATAAGAGTCGGCTTTGGTAGGTTTTACATGAATGTCCCTCTCAATTAGGACTCTCCAAGCTAGAGTCCTAACAGACCCGCCCTCTTCAAATCAGCCTTGTCCTTGTGGCTGATGATTCATGAATTCTGGGAATTTGATCTTCAAGTCGTCATAGTTCTCCCAAGTGACATCTTCTATTGGTAGGTTCACCCACTGTATTAGCACTTCATTAGTGGGTCGACGTCGTCGAGTCATGATCCATCGATCAATAAGGGCACTTGGCTAGGTCTGGAGTTCTCCTTGGGTAGTCTTATTTGGTGGATGGCTTTGGGCTGTCTCCAAGCACCTATTTATAACTTTAATCTGGCCATCGGTTTGTGGGTTATATGTCGTACTCTTTTTCAATTTAATACCCTGCATGTGGAATAACTTTGTCCAAAATCTGCTTGTGAAGATGCAAGTAGAATTTGTCATAAGCATAATGCATCACTTATAGTGTAATTCTTTCGAGTCCCAATTATAATGAGCCACGGGGCTTGGTTCTTCCTCCAATATTTTTATAATCTTACTAGTCTCTGAATCTTCCTGCCATTCCATCTTAATGTCCTCAAGGAAGTCGCTGGTCGGAAGTGAAATGACCAAAACTTTAGCTTGCTCGGGTAGCTACGAACGTGCATCTGCAAGAACATTCTCTTTCCCCTTTTTATAAGTTATTTCATAATCAAATCTAAGAAGTTTTGTTACCCATTTTTGCTGCTCAGGGGATGATATCTTTCGCTCCAAAAAGTACTTAAGGCTTTTATGGTCGGTTTTAATTTGAAATCGTCGACCAATCAAGTAGGGTCTCCACCTCATTGCTGCGCGCACAATGGCGAGCATCTCCTTATCATATGTTGACTTATTTTGATGGGAGGGAGATAATGCCTTGCTAGTGTATGTGAGTGGTCAACCATCTTGCATGAGAATGGCTTCAATTCTGACTCCAGATGCGTCGGCCTCAATAATGAAGGGTCGGTTGAAATCTGGTAGTGTTAGCACCGGCGTCGTCGTCATGGCTGCCTCAAGTTTATCGAAGGCAGCGGAGGCTCTGTCCAACCATTGGAAGACATCTTTTTCTAGTAAGGAAGTAAGTGGTGTACTGATCTTTCCATAGTTTTTCACGAATTTACGGTAGTAGCCTGTTAAACCTAGAAAGCCATGTAGCAATTTTATGTTTCTCGGGGTTGACCAGTTTTGCATTGCTCCAATTTTGAACGGGTCCATTGTCACACCTTCCTTTGATATGATATGCCCAAGATATTCCACCTTCTGTTGAAGAAAGCAAAAATTTGTAGTGGTTGTTGTGTGTTCAAAAGGTGATTTTTCGTATATCTTCTTTGCACACTCGTATTTGATGATACCCGGATCAAAGGTCCAGCTTTGTGAAGATTTGTGCTCCCTTTCATCTAGCAATTCATCTACTATTGGAATAAGGTATTTGTCCTTGATGGTTATACCATTGCGAGCTCGGTAATCAACGCATATTCGCCATGTTCTGTCCTTGCGTATGAGGAGCACCGATGAAGAGTAGGGGCTGCAACATGGCCGAATAACTCTTGTTTTGAGCATCTCTTTTATAATCCTTTCTATTTTATCCTTCTGGAGATGTGGATACTGATATGGTTGAGCTTTTGCTGGAGATTTGCCTGGAAGAATCGTTATACAATGATCATGCCGACGGGTAAGAGGTAGGTTGTGCGGTTCGTCAAATATATCTGAAAATTTAGCAAGCAAAGGAAGTAGATTTGGATCTTCAAATTTTGTTGGCTCTCCCTTAGTTTGCCACTCAAGTTGTACCAAAAAGCCGCTATATGCTTTATGCAAAACCTTCTCGATTTGTTGTGTGCAAATCGTTGTTATGTCGCCCCCACGTTTCCCGTGCAATGTCACCTGTTTCTCCTTACTGTAAAATTTCATAATTAGTTTCACAAAATTCTAGAAAACATCACCTAATGTCATCAACCATTTAATTCTAAGCATGGCCTAATGATTGTTAAGAGGGAAAAGGAAGAAATCTGTAATTATCTCTTGGTCCTATAGCAATAGTTTTTCCTGCGGGCGCCTATGATCACAATTCAAAATCCATCCATCGGCGACCTTAATGTCAAACCTGCTGCAATTCTCGATAGGTAAAGCCATATGAACAACAACTTTACTGTTTAGAAAGTTATTAGTACTGCCCATGTCGATGAGAACAGTGATCGGTTGTTGTTTAAGAAGGCCTCAAACTTTCATCGTTTGCAGGTTTGAGTAGCCAGCTAGTGCATGTACCGTAACTTCAGTCGATTGTGGCTCTTCTTCTGCATCTTCTTCTTCATGTTCAAGGCTCTCTTCTGGATATTCAATGACCTCTTCTTCTATTGGTTCAATCATAAGAACTCTACCTTTACTACAACGATGCTCACGGCTCCACGGCTCGTGGCAATGCCAACATAACCCCTTCACATATCGCTCCCCAAGCTCTTCTCTTATTAACCTCTTTAGTGTAGGGACTCGGTCGATAGTATGGGGGGCTGAGGGCTTCAATATTGCTAGTTGAGGAGTGACCCTAGTCCTTCGAGCTTTATGGTTCAATTGCTCCTCTTAATGTCGTGCGAAAGAGATGGCTGCCATAAGCGTGTACGGTTGTCGTGCTTTAACTTCTCCTCGGATCTCCGGCTTCAAGCCCTCAATAAAGGTACTCAATAGCTATTTTTGAGACTAATCATGAGTTTGATTAGATAACCTTTCAAACCTGGTTTGGTACTCCTGAATGGTAGAGGTTTGTCGGATCTTTGCTAGTTGTCCGTCAATATTCTCGTAATCGGTTGGTTTGAAGCGGATCAGCAGTCCTTCTTTGAATTGTCACCGTGAAAGGACTCCATAAGTATATTCAAACTAGTCAAACCACTGTATAGCATCCTCTTCAAGATGTATAGCTATAATTTTCACCATAGATGCATCCGCGGTTTTATGGTACCAAAAATATCACTCCGCGCGCGAGATCTAACCAATTGGGTCTCCTTCTTCCCATCTAGGAAAGTCCATTCTCATGCATGGATAGTTGGGGTTGGTCTTAGAGCTTCCCCTCTCTTGGAAGTCATATCTTCGGGCTTGGTGCGATTGGGCAAAGCTCTTTCCTTGATGTGATTTCTTCGGGTTTAGTGGTCAGCCCAATCTAAGTCCGGTAAAGAGCGTCCGAATCTTATCCTCCATTCGCACCTCAAAGGCTTCAAATTTAGCATTGATTACTTCCTCAGATGCCATAGTATATGCCGCCAAATCTGTGATGTTAAGATCTCTCTTTTGTTGTCGGGTTAAAGGCATGTATTGGTTGAGAGAGGTGATGGTCAAAAGGGTTGGTAGATCGATGGATGTAGGCTACGGTTTAGGCTTGTTTTGTGGCTATTTTGGGTGCAGTTTGAGGGTGTGGTTTGGTGGAGTTTTAGGGCTGTAGATGAAAGTTTTGGATCTGTGGTAGATGGTAGCAAAGGTTTGATAGAAATAAGTGGAAGTTGCAGCAAGTATGTGCTATCTTGTAAGAGTAGAATTATCGTCGAAGAAACAACGGTTTCTTGACGTAATTTCCACCAAAAACTTGAGAGAATTGAGGAGGGAATTGATAGAAAAATCATAGTTTATATGACAGCAAGAATATCTAATTTAATCAAGAAAATTTCGGTAGTATAATAGCAAGGAAATTGGTGTAAGTTGCAATTGCAGAATTCTCGTCGAGAAATTTCAGCGAGTTACGATGAAAATTTGTAGCAACACAAAATCATTTTTAAAGATGAATTTCTTAATAGATCAATCATAGATGGAAGCCAAGATGATCTATGTAGTGTATAATAAATTTCATTCAAAAAAGATTGCAAATAGATGGGTTAAGGCAACAATATGCGGCTGAAATTTTCTACAGCATAGATTTTTAAGTATAGCAGATTGGACGTAAAAGATCAGTGGTTTATATTGAGAATTTTTTGATGAAACCAAAGGGAATTCGACTGTTAGAAGTGTCAAAGCTATCATAAGAATTTCGTAGAGATTTGGATAGAAACAATGTAGTATCAAGATCAAACAAATAGTGTTATGTGGCTGAAATTTTACAGTACAGATTTTCAAGTATAGCAGATTAGACGTAAAATATCAATGGTTTATATTGAGAATGTTTTGACAAAACCAAAGGAAATCTGCTGTTAGGAAATGTCAAAGATATCATAAAAATTTTGTAGAGATTTGGATAGAAAAAACATAGTAGCAAGATCAAACAGACAGTGCTATACGGTTGGAATTCTGCAATGTATCTTTCGTCGTAGAGATGAAAACTTTATGACGAAAAGTTTATGCAGCAATATAGGAATAATTTTTTTGAGATTTTCAAATAAGGATAACTAAATTGCAGCAGCAGTAAGGTAGAAAACCAAACCCTGCTGCAATTCATGGGGAGATCAAAGGATGATCCGTGGTGGTGGAGATGACGGTGGAATTTGGCAACGATCTCTTAAGCAATTGTGGGAATTGCTTTGGGTGGTTGTGGAGGGTTGATGGATGGATGTGGAAGGGCAGCGAGATGCCAAGAACGCTGCTCTGATACCAAGTGTTAGAACCCTTGCAGATTCTAAACTTCGGGTTGATCTCTTTAGGGGATCAACCTCCTTGGAACTCTATAGGGGTTCCTCCCTCTAAGTTGCTACTCAAAGGCTGCAGAAAAGAGTCATCTATTGCTTATCAAAAGAGGAGGAATACATGGCTATTTATAGGGTTTCTAAACCCTAACTCCTAATAGGACTCCTACTTCTAACCAACTCTTAATAGGACTTCTACTCAAGACTCCTATTCCTTTACAACTCCTAATTCATCTCTAAGAAATAACCTCCTAACCCTAGTCGGCCTCTTCACCTCTTTAATAAGAGTCGGCTTAGGTAGGTTTTATATGAATGTCCATCTCAATTATGACACTCCTAGCTAGAGTTCTAACAATGTCCCTCTCAATTAGGACTCTCCAAGCTAGAGTCCTAACATGCACCCGCGGGCACTATGCTCGCGGGGGGGGGGGGTGGGGTGGGTGTGCGAGGGGGGGTGTAGTGCCACCCGAAGGGGCGCCAATCCATGGGAGCCCACTTGCAGGGGTGGCGCCCTTGCCCCGCCGCACAAGCTGCCGCCAGTAGGGTGGCGGCGGCAACAGCAAAGGGGAGTAGGGCATTAGAGTTTTTTGGACAAAAGATAGTTTTGCCCTTGTGAATTTGAGAAATTCCAATTTATGTTTTTTTGTCTAAATTATGAAAATACCCCTAGGAATTCAAAAATTCCCTACATGTCCCTAATTTCAGAAAATATTAATTAATTAAAAAGTTTAGTTGATTATTATTTTTATCATTATCTAGTTGTCCTACATGACGATGATTATTTATATATGTGATGTATGATGTGTGGCCGGATAATCATGGACCATTTGATGTGTGTACTTGTGATGATTATTATTAGGGTCTGCGAGCCTCCATTATATTTCTTGTTTATTGTCGGGCATGCATACCTATGATTAAGTTGTAATCACATGAGGAGATGCAGCGGGAGCGTGGATAAGATAGCGGGACCCACGAGACGGACGATCGCGATACATGAAGATGTATCGAGATGTCGACGGAACCGACGAGGATGAGATGGACGATCACAAAGCATGGAGATGCGCCGTTGCATACATAGATCTTGTTGTGAGTGATTAGGCCCACTAGCTTAGGCCTAATCACATTAGGTTATGGTCCATGATTATCTAGTGTGATTACTTATACACATACTAGATATATATATATATTTGCATGCGATGTAGATATATATTAAATATGTATATGTGTGACATGTCATATTAGGAGACCAAATCATAGAAACATCTCTCTCGATAATATTAAGTCGGTAAACGTGAGGTAATTAGATTGACCCATGTGGCCTTCCATCATTATAAGTCGGTGTAGGTTGAGTTGGTCGAGTCCCTCGAGACTCACCTATATCGTAATTCGCTATCTTGCTTACGACATAGAGATGTCATCGATGACCTCAGGACATGGTATGCTTGTTCGAGTCTCTCGAGGGTATATCATCAAATTAGACTCATCTTGTAACAAAGGAGTTGACTTAACCGAGCATCATGGTTGGTCGAGTCCCTTGAGACCATGGTGATTCAGAGGCCAAATAGGACGAGAATCACAAGGAGTTGTGATCGGCAAGAGTTGCCTACCTTTTAGGCTTTGTGTGATTGGTCGAGTCCCTCGAGGTTATACTAAGACGTTGATTGGATCCTGATCCCCACTAGAAGTCTGCTAGAGACTTCTATTTCACATGCTGAGGGTGTCGCGTGACTCATTAGTAAAATAGTGGGAGCATATTAAGATAGAAGTCCATATCTTAATAGTTTATTTCTTGCAAAATCTGCATGTTATTCATTTCTACTACATCTTTAATTTCAGAAAATGTCGCTTTCAAATCCCTTACGTGGCATACTTGATGTCAATCGCCTCACTGGTCCAAATTATACAGATTGGCTCCGTAACTTGAGAATTATTCTCACGGCGGAGAAAATCATGTACGTCCTTGATATAGTGATGCCTACGCCCAAAGAAGGGACAAGCGAGGATGAGATCGCTCGCTATGTGAAGTACGTTGATGACTTCATTCTTGCTCAGTACTATATGTTGGGCTCTATGACTCCTAAGTTATAGAGACAACATGAACAGATGGATGCCAGATCCATTCTCCTACATGTCCGCAAATTATTTGAGGAACAGGGAAGGACTCAGCGATATAAGATATCTAAGAGCCTCTTCCACGCTAGGATGACTAAGGGGACACCGGTTCAGAACCATGTCCTAAAGATGATTGAGTGGATAGAGAAACTCACAGGTCTAGGAATGGTCCTAGAGGATAACTTATGTGTGGACATTGTGCTTCAGTCCCTACTAGATTCCTTTTCATAGTTCATAATGAATTTTAATATGAACAAGCTTGAGGTGACTCTCCCAGAGCTCCTCAATATGTTGAGGGAGGTAGAGAGTACTATTAAGAAAGAGAAGCCAGTTCTCTACACTGGTGAGACCAGAAAGAAAAGAAAAGTAAAAAGGTCCCTTAAGAAGGAAAAGGGCAAGGGCAGACCAGGTAAAGTAAAGGTTGCTAAGAAAGACCCAATAAATGACAAAGGCCAATGCTTCTATTGTGGTAAAGATAGGCACTAGAAGAGGAACTGCAAAGAGTACCTTGCAGAAAGGGCGAAACAAAAGCTTGATGAAGCTTCAAGTACATTCATGATCAGTCTCCATTTGTCAGACTGTTATGATAACACATGGGTATTGGATACCGATAGTGCTTATCATATATGCAATTCGTTACAAGTTCTAGCAAGACCTAGGAGACTAGAGAGAGGCGAGATGGACCTCAAGATGGGTAATGGAGCAAAAGTTGCTATAGTAGCTTTTGGCAAGGTCGCCCTACATCTGCCTAGTGGAGCTTTTATTGCATTAGATGCATGTTATTTTGTTCCTTCTATTATCAAAAACATTATCTCCATTTCATGTTTGAAAGTTAGTGGATATAAATTAGTTTTTGAAAACAATGATTGTTCGATATTATTAGATGATAAGATCATCACGAAAGGAACATTGCATAATGTTTTATTTATGTTAGAAACTACTCTACATATCATGAATGTAAATGTGTCCAAGAGAAAACGAGATGAGATGAACAGTGCATACCTATGACATTGTAGGCTAGGTCACATCCATGAAAGAAGGATTCAAAAGTTGTGAAATGATGGATATCTAGATCCATTCGACTATGTGTCATATGCAACTTGCGAGCCTTGTCTTTGTGGAAAACTGACCAACTCTCCATTTAGTGGAACTGGAGAGAGAGCCATTGAGCTGTTGGAACTCATACATAGTGATGTATGTGGACCCATATCAACTCATGCCATTGGTGGTATTGTACCCATCGGTTGCAAGTGGATCTTTAAGAAAAAGATCGGAGTAGATGAAACGGTAGAGACCTATAAAGTAAGGCTAGTGGCTAAGGGGTATCGTCAACGGCAAGGTGTTGACTACGATGAAACCTTCTCACCTGTAGCAATGCTAAAATCCATCAGAATTCTATTGGCTATTGCAGCACACTATGATTATGAGATTTGGCAGATAGATGTGAAAACCGCATTCCTCAATGGGAACCTCGAGGAGGAGGTGTATATGATGTAACCTGAGGGATTCGTGTCCAAGGACTGCCGAGATAAGGTGTGTAGGTTGCTTAGATCCATTTATGGACTAAAGCAAGCTTTCCAAAGTTGGAACATAAGATTTGATGAGGCAATCAAATCTTATGACTTCGTTAAGAACGAAGATGAGTCTTGTGTATACAGGAAGGTAAGTGGGAGCGCTATCACCTTTTTGGTGTTATATGTGGATGACATCCTAATCATCGGGAATGACGTAGGAATGCTATTCACATTAAAGGCTTGGTTATCTAGACACTTCTCCATGAAGGACTTAGGGGAAGCATCCTATATCTTGGGGATTCAAATCTATACAGATAGATCTAAGAGGATGCTTGGCTTGTCCCAGTCCAGGTACATAGAAACTATTGTCAAAAGGTTTGGCATGGAAAATTCTAAGAGAGGTCTCATACCGATGAGACATAGATATTCCTTTCTATGAGTATGTCCCCAAAGACTCCAAAAGAAAGGGTGAACATGGATATGATACCTTATGCCTCAGCAATAGGGTCTATTATGTATGTCATGCTATGTACTGTAACATCCCATTAGTCCCACATCGGAAGTGGGCAATGTGTATGATTAGCTTATAAGGGCCTGATGAGTCTACTACGTTAACTCCCGCTTAAGCATTTTGGTCCGTGGTTGAAGGACCGAAATGGAGTTATTGGCCAGTTGGCTCATTAGACTCGGGTCGTGACATTTGGTATCAAAGCCGACCTAGCATTTGGGCAGGGTGAGAGGGCTCGAGTAGGAAAGGGCTACCCGTGGATAGAGTCAAGAACTCATCACGGCGTGGAGCCACCACTGAGTTAAACCTCACGCTCTATGCTAGGGTTCGATCTGGGATATGTCGGGCCTTGACAAGGACGTCAAGCTAATTGAGTTGGGGATAGTGTAACATCCCATTAGTCCCACATCGGAAGTGGGCAATGTGTATGATTAGCTTATAAGGGCCTGATGAGTGTACTACGTTAACTCCCGCTTAAGCATTTTGGTCCGTGGTTGAAGGACCGAAATGGAGTTATTGGCCAGTTGGCTCATCAGACTCGGGTCGTGACATGTACTAGGCCTGATATAGCGCATGCTCTGAGTGTCACGAGCAAGTATCAGGCGGATCCAGGCTTGGAGCACTGGAAAGTAGTAAAGTGTATCCTTAAGTACTTGAGAAGCAGTATATGGAGGTAATAGCCTTAAGGTTGAAGGCTACACAGACTCAAGTTTTCTGTCTGATGTCGATAATAGCAAGTCGAATTTAGGTGATGTCGATAATAGCAAGTCGAATTCGGGGTACGTGTATACCATTCGGGGTACGTGTATACCTTGAATGGAGGAGCAGTGTCGATAATAGCAAGTCGAATTTAGGTGATGTCGATAATAGCAAGTCGAATTCGGGGTACGTGTATACCTTGAATGGAGGAGCAGTGTGCTGAATGGAGGAGCAGTGTCGAATTTAGGTGATGTCGATAATAGCAAGTCGAATTCGGGGTACGTGTATACCTTGAATGGAGGAGCAGTGTGCTGGAAGAGTTCCAAGCAAGATACTACTACTGACTCGACCATAGAGGCGAAGTAAGATACTACTACTGACTCGACCATAGAGGCGAAGTACATTGCTGCATCAGATGCAACAAAGGAGGGAGTTTGGGTGAAGAAGTTCATCACAGATTTGGGAGTCGTGCCGGGTAGCGAGAAGCTGACTTCCTTATATTGCGATAATTATGGGGCAATTACTCAAATAAGGGAACCCGGGTCTCATCATAAGTGTTCTGACGAGGTTCCAGCTTATCAAAGAGATCGTAACCCAAGGAGATATTGTAGTGGAAAGAGTTACATCCGAAGATAACATTACATATCCACTAACAAAGCCGTTGTCACAAATTGTCATTGAGCGTCATAGGGGTCTGATAGGGATCAGACACATTGGTGATTAGATTTAGGTCAAGTGGGAGATTGCTAGTCATAGGTGCCCAACAAGCCAATCACAGGAGTGATGGCACGTGTGACTTGATACATAATTTTTTTGCTTATTTTTTGGCATATATCACTTTATAACTATTACATATATATATATATATATATATATATATATATATATATATATATATATTTTGTGATGTCCTGGGATTTGTGCAATGGGAATTGGATCATGATGAGATCACGATAATGAGATCGATTCACCTTTAAACACATATCCAAAATAATCCCGGTCATAGGTTACTCAAGAGGGACATTGTGATAACCGGACAAACCCTTTATTGGATGCAGATCCAATACTCGCTAGGGGAGGATCCATTAGGGTTTGACAAGGGACCTCTATAAATAGGAGGGATTCAGAGTCTCATAGGCTAGAGCCTTTACTTGCCTCTCCTATTCTCCTTCCCCTCTCCACCTCAGAGCAGGCCTGGAGTTTTGAGGAGCGTCATCGCAGCCCTACTGTGTGGATCACCGCTAGAGAGGAGGACGCTTGACCTCCTTCACCATCTCCTAAAGATCTGCAAGGAAACAAGGATATACGATCTCCCTAGGTAACACAATCTACTCTATACGTAGTTTTAAGTTTCGCGGATTTTGCGCATTAATCTTCGCACGACGACGAACATCTCTTTGGGAATCGGAGATTTTATTTTCTTATTCTTCCGCTGCGCAAGTGATGTCACCCCCAAGATTTTCCAATATCATCTACAATTACGAAGGCATATTTGCTTCCTTCTAGAATCATTGTATCAATTGGTCCAAATAAGTCCAAATGGATAAATTGCAATGGTCTAGTAGTGCTAATTTGATTTTTTGGTTTGAAACTAGTTTTTATTTATTTTCCTAGTTGACAAGCATCACACTCTTTGTCCTTAACAAACTTCATATTGGGAATCCCTCGTACGAACTCTCTAGATGAAATCTTAGATATTAGTTTTATACTTGCATAGCTTAATCTTCTATGCCAAAGCTAAGTATCATCATTTAAAGCGGAAAAACACATTTCATTATTAAGTTCATCAAGGTTGATGGTGTAGATATTATTTTATTTTAAGGCAATCATTGATATGTTATTGTTTGGTTTTTCAATAATACACACATTAGATTCAAATCTAACGATGTAACCTTCATCGCATAATTGACTAATGCTTAAGATATTATTTTCAATCCATCAACTAACAACACATTATCAATTGAAAAACTCGATTTGTTACCTATGGTTCCCTTGCCAATGATTTTACCTTTGATGGCAGAAGAATTTTGTTTGACGAGGACAGGGGACACGCAAGCAATGCGGATGCGGACATGACACTTAAAGGTGATACTTAGGTAGGACATGGAGTACTTTGATCTCAATGCTACCTCCATGTTTGAGGTCATCACCAGCGTCTCCAGCAATAGCCTCATTATCCAAGATGTCATTGGTGAGAAGGTCATAACCCCTCTTCCCTTTTCTCCTGATGATGTGGTGTTGCTTAACCATGTTTTGGGCATATGCAGGTGCCTAACTTCAAAAACAATGCAGCATTCTTCACTAGTAGCTACTTGGTAGGATTCCTTATGATGTGGAGGCTGGCGCTGGTTGCCTTCCCCACCTTCGTGCTTCTCAACATACTTGGGATATGTTGAGAATTGATTCATAGATGGTAGTTGTCATGTTCTAGGTAGTTATAGGCATATTCGAAGTAGTGGCCTGTAATCTAAAAGTTATAGCATAGTTCCTACACTTGACTTAATCATGGGTGACATGATAGAGTGAGGTAGTTACATATAGGTCCTATACATAGGACCATAGTTCATAAAACAAAATAGAAGTGTTCACTTGGGAATATCGTGTAAGTGTTATATGTCTTTCCTCTTGTTCAAATACTACATCGATTTTCTTGATCAAAAGGATTCTTTTTAATTGCATCGTAGTATTCTATTTTTATCATTTCCTTTCTCCTCCATCCCTAACATTTGTGGTATCAGAGCTAATTTTTAAATTGAACTGGGCATTAAGGCTTTCAATGGCAATTCCATGTCTCAACCCCTTATTCTCATCTTCTCGGACAAATGCTATGAATTTTGGAGTATTAAGATAAAGACTCTATTCAAGTCTTAGGATTTTTTAGACTTAAAAGAGAATGGATATGCGGATCCAGATAAAGAAATTGAGCTTATAGAGAATAGAAAAAAGGACCTAAAAGCATTGTTCTTTATTCAAATATAGTATGAAAGAAACTTGTGATTTCATTAAAAATTAATGGAATGGAAACCAAAACAATTCATCAACCTTTTTATAGGAAATCGATTATATATGATAACCATATTAAGTAGTCCATTGTGCCACATATAGGATTTTGTTTTACCGAACCCTCACGGTGAGAATTAAAAAAAATCTTTAATTTTACCTAGTTAATAGATAGGTTGAAAATCTAAATATTGTATTTCAATATATCTATTAGAGTTTTACAGAATTTGGAATTACTTATTTAAGCTACTAGGAAATAATTAGCTATCATCTAGTGGGAAGATTGAATTCTATTGACTTTGATTGTGGTAAATTATTTTAATATGCTTTGATCTATTTGAAATTTACTAAGGTCTCGTTACTTAATAATATTTAGATATGCAGAAATGTGGGTGTCCTTGTGTAATATCAAAAAGGAAACCACATAAACATAATCCAATTAAAAAGATAGATAAATGTCGGTGAATTAAAGTAAGTTTAGATCATATTTTCAAATTTTATCTTAGTCAAGTATATCATACATGTAAGAATCATTATCGTTACTCCCCAAGAGACTTTATAATAAACCATTGCTGAGTCATGTTTTTTTAGTATAAGAAATTTTTTACATTTTGAGCTAGCCATATAGCAAAAAAGTTTCTTAGCTTGAATGATGTTGACGTGTTTATTTGTACCTGAGACAAAATAATTTTACGTTTACTTACCAACTTATTTTTAAAAAAATTATTCTTAGAGCTAAAATCTTAGCCAAGAGTTGTAATATGGTATCATATAGAGTTATGGAACAAAATGAGTCATCCCAAAAGCTAATCATTTTTTTGAAATAATGAAAACAATGATAACTTTTCCTTGTTTTGATATAAGCTTACGATCTTTATAAATTCTATTAAATGCATCGACGATATTCATATTAATATTTTTCCTACAACTGTTAAAGAATTCAATAGAGAATACTTCATGTCTAGGTTTTTATATTTTCTATTTGTTTAAAAACCACTAAAATTTCATAAATAATAGTGAACAAATATCAATCCATATTTAATTATTTCAAAAAATATTTTGACTGAATTATTAATAATTTTTCACAAACAAAGCTTTAGTCTTTTCAACTCATCAATTGAGTTATTCTTCATCATGAAAATTTAGGTTTGATCAGTATTAAGAATCATCGAAACAGGACCAAAAAAGCAACTAAGCTTTTTAGTGTAAGTATTGATTCTATACTCATTGCTAAAAATTATTAAACATAATATTGTGTATATTTACAAAGTGGTGAATGGATCTGCCAACTAGATGACCAATTTTGCAAAGAGTAATACATCTACATTACATAATTTTGGAGTAATATATTGATGTTTCTCTTTTCAAGGAAGGTTGAGTGGAGAATTAAGGGAGTTGATTATTACTAATTGTCCACCTTACAATCAGGATAGAATTTTTTTCAATATGCTTCTTTTCTCTACATACATTTTATAATACTTATAATTTTTTTTATCCCTCACCTTTAAAGTAATAAATTCCTTGACATGAAATTTTATTTTATTAGCATTTAATTGTGGTATCTTAAATTATATGAACTTTTTTACATTAGACAACTTTCTATCAAAGGGAAAAAATATAATTATCAGAAACAATAATACCTCTAGCAATATATCTTTATATTTCCATTCTAGAAATATTATATTGCACAAAAAAAAAAAATAATTGAATAACTCCATCATACATGATATAATAAAAAAATTATTTTTCATACCCGACATTAGGAGAAGCCTTGTGCATTGAGTTCGTCCATTTTATTGGTTATATTATCAAAATATATAAATTGATTAATGATTTATGTTTTATAGAAATTAAACCTTAAGAAAGGAAAAGGTTGGATATTAGTGTTGTAAAGGTCGTGAGCAAAAATAAATAGTCTTTATTACTTGTGTGAAGAAGAGTTGAAACCTATTTAATCCTTTATCTTTTCTAAAGTTTGGAAGATGTGGAGTAGAGACCAACTTGCTAGCTAAGGTGGGAGATATTTAAGCAAAACGCATTGTCTCTTATACTGACTACTTTTACATGCCAATATCATACAAATAATGGCCACAATCTATACACTTTTATGTTTAATTCTCTTGAAATAAATCATTAATTTCTTCCTCCTTCCAAATCTTGTATTGTTTACTTTATGCTTTGTTTGTGAGGCCATCATATAAGTAGCGTGCTTTTAGTGTAATTAGGAAACATATCTCCATTGTTGTAATAAATGAAATGATGATTATTGGAAATACTGGATTGAATTAAAATATTTTGAGTTTTTTAAAGAATTATATTTATAAGTCAACAATTGAGATCATCGGTTGGATCATCTATAAAAAATTTTACAATCTTAATTTATGAAGAAGGATAAATGTCAAATATAATGTATTTTTTGTGTGCTAACAACCAAAAGATACGATGCTTTTGTTCTATAAAGAAATGAAAGTATCTCGCTTTAAAAAAATACATTGGTCACCTCGTTCATTATTAAATTGAAAGACAACTATGATATATGATTTTTATCATTTCCTTGAATATAAAAAAATAAAAATTGATTTATGGTATCAATTATTTTTTTTCATAATAAATCTTGAATCGCTATTTAGATTATGTTATAATTGTTTGGCTTTTCTCTCTTCATTGTGCAAGATAAAAACAGACCTTTTTGCACTATGATATTTGATATATTACTAAACGTAATAAATAAAACAAACAACACATAGCTTGGAGGTGAAGAAGAAAATCTTGAGGTGAGATTTTTATTCAAACAACAACATGAAGTTAAACAATTAGAATGGGTGGTCACTATGGGCCATAGATAGCTGGGGGATGAAAATTGTTTTGGCAAAGCTCCCATGCTCTATAACACTTTTGATCATATTGACAACATACGCATTCAAAACCACCTTCACATTTAAATTTCAAGCATGGAATTGCCACTATTTTTTTTCCCTCTTCTATCCTTTCAATATCCCAACCTTTAATTTAGGACAACAAAAAGCAAAACCAAATTAGTAGAAGAAAAATATTTTATTTTATTTTTTTATTAAGATGAGATTAGCAAGTATTGTCATTGATCATTTTTTAAATTATATTTGCATTGTTTGACGAGGAGCATATTAAGACCACTTAAATACTTGTTCAATTTTAATTTAATTAAAATAAAAAATGTAAGAGTTTCCAAAAATAATTAACACAAGGATGCTTACCATGACTTAGAGTATACAGACATCTAAGGAATGCTAGCATGATAACCAAGCATGAGGCTACCATCTTCAGTGAATGATGTTTAAAGATTCTAATTAAGCCATTTTATATAGACTTTTTGAATATTCAAATATAGTATGAAAGAAACTTGTGATTTTGTTAAAAATTAATGGAATGGAAATAAAAACAATTCATCCAACTTTTTATAGGAAATTGATGATATATGATAACCAAGTTAAGAAGTCCATTGCGCCATATATAAGTTTTTGTTTTTCCAAATCCTCATGGTGAAAATTAAAAAAGATCTTTAATTTAACCTAGTTAATAGATAGGATGAAAATCTAAATATTGTATTTCAATGTATTTATTTGAGTTTTACAAAATTTGGAATTAATTATTTTAGCTACTTAGAAATAATTAGCTATCATTTAGTGCGAAGATTGAATTCTATCCATTTTGATTATGGTTAATTATTTTAATATGCTTTGATCTATTTAAAGTTTACTAAGGTCTCGTTACTTAATAATATTTAGATATGGAGAAAAGTGGGTGTTCTTGTGTAATATTATAAAGGAAACCAACCAGACATAATCCAATTAAAAAGATAGATAAATGTTGGAGAATTAATGCAAGTTCGGATTATATTTTCAAATTTTATCTTAGTCAAGTATATCATACAAGTAAGAATCACTATCTCGACTCTCCTAGAGACTTTATAATAAACCATTGCTTAGTCATGTTTTTTTAGCATAAGAAAATTTTTACATTTCGAGTTAGACATATAGCAAAAAAGTTTATTAGCTCGAATAATGTTGTCGTGTTTATTTGTACCTAAGACAAAACAATTTTATGTTTACTTACCAACTTATTTAAAAAAAAATTATTCTCAGATCTAAAATCTTAGCCAAGAGTTGTAATATGGTATCTTATAGAGTCATGAAACAAAATGAGTTATCCTAAAAGCTAGTCATTTTTTTAAAGTAATTAAAATAATGATAACTTTATCTTATTTTGATATAAGCTGACGATCTTTACAAATTCTATTAAATGCATCGACGATGTTAATATTGATATATTTCGTACAATTGTGAAAGAATTCAAAATAGAATAGGTCATGTCTAGGTTTTTATATTTTCTATTTGTTTAAAAACCACTAAAATTTCGTAAAGAATAGTGAACAAATATCAATCAATATTAAATTATTTCAAAAATTATTTTGACTCAATTATCAATATTTTTTCAGAAAAAAAGCATTAGTCTTTTCAACTCATCAATTGAGTTATTCTTCATCATTAAAATTTAGGTTTCATCGGTATTAAGAATCTTTGAACAGGACCAAGTAAGCAATGAAGCTTTTTAGTGTGAGTATTGATTCTATACTCATTGCTAAAAAATATTCAACATAATATTGTGTATATTTACAAAGTGGTGAATGGATCTGCCAACTAGATTACCAATTATGCAAAGAGTAATACATCTACATTACATAATTTTGGAGTAATATATTGATGTTTTTTCTTTTGAAGGAAAGTTGAGTGGAGAATTAAGGGAGATGATTATTATCAATTGTCCACCTTACATTTAGTGTAGAATTTTTTTCAATATGCTTCTTTTCTCTACATACATTTTATAATACTTATAATTTTTTTTATCCCTCACCTTTAAAGTAATGAATTCCTTGTCCTGAAATTTTATTTTATTAGCATTTAATTGTGGTATCTTAAATTATATGAACTTTTTTTACATTGGACAAATTTCTATCAAAGGGAAAAATATATAATTATCAGAAACAACAATACCTCTAGCAACATATCTTTGTATTTCAATTCTAGAAATATTATTTGGCACACAAAAAAATTTTTAATTGCATAACTATATCATACATGAAATAGTAAAAAAATTCTTTTTCATATCCGATATTAGGAGAGGCCTTGTGCATTGAGTTCATCCATTTTATTGGTTATATTATAAAATTATATAAATTGATTAATGATTTATGTTTTATAGAAATTAAACCCAAAGAAAGGAAAATGTTGTATATTAGTGCTGTAAAGGTCGTGAGAATGAAACTGAAATAAATAGTCTTCATTCCCTATGTGAAGAAGAGTTGGAATCTCTTTAATCCTTTATCTTTTCTAAAGTTTGGAAGATGTGGAGCAGAGACCAACTTGCTTGCTAAGGTGGGAGATATTTTAAGCGAAACGCATTTTTTATTATACCGACTACTTTTACATGCCAATATCATACAAACAATGGCCACAATCTGCACACTTTTTTGTTTAATTCTCTTGAAATAAATCATTGATTTCTTCCTCCATCTAAATCTTGTATTGTTTACTTTGTGCCAATGTTCGCAATACCATATCGTATTGGTATTTCGACCTGGGCTTGGTACCGGTACAGTACGGTATACCGAGCGGTACACCCAGGTGTACTGAGCAGTACACTCAAGTGTGCTACAGTGCACTCGGATCGGTAACCTGTCGGACCGGTACGTACCGCCCGTACCGGGCGGTATAGTTCGGTACTGCAGACCCTGCTTTGTGCTTTATTTATCAGGCCATCATATAAGTCATGGGCTTTTAGTGTAATTAGGAAACATACCTCCAATGCTTTAACAAATGAAATGATGTTTATTGGAAATATTGGATTGAATTAAAATATTTTGAGTTTTTTAAAATTTGTATTTATAAGTTGACAATTGAGACCGTCGGTTGGATCATCTGTAAAAAATTTTGCAACCTTAATTTATGAGGGTAGGATAACTATTAAATATAAAGTTTTCTTTGTGTGCTAAAAACCGAAAGATAAGATGCTTTTGTTCTATAAAGAAATGAAAGTATCTCTTTTTCCAAAAATACATTGGTCACCTCATTCATTATTAAATTGAAAGACAACTATGATATATGATTTCTATCATTTCCTTGAATATAAAAAAATGAAAATTGATTTGTGGTCTAAATTATTTTTTATTTTTTCATAATAAATCTTGAATCGCTCTTTAGATTATGTTATAATTGTTTGGCTTTTCTCTCTTCATTGTGTAAGACAAAAACAGACCTTTTCACATTAAGATATTTGATATATTACTAAATGTAATAAATAAAACAAACAACACAAAGCTTGGAGGTGAAAAAATAAAGCTTGAGATGAGATTTTTATTCAAACGACAACAAGAAGTAAAACAATTATAATAGATGGTCACTATGGGCTATAGAGAGTTGGGGGATGACAATTTTTTTGGCAAAGCTCCCATGCTATATAGCACCTTTGATCATATTGACAACATACGCATTCAAAACCACCTTTATATTTAAATTTCAAGAATGGAATAGCCACTATTTTGTTTCCCTCTTCCATCCTTTCAATATCTCGACCTTTAATTTTAGGACAACAAAAAGGAAAACCAAATTAGTAGAAGAAAAATATTTTATTTTTATTTTTTTGTTAAGATGAGATTAGCAAGTATTTTCGTTGATCATCTTTTAAATTATATTTGCATCATTTGACTAAAGGAGCATATTAAGACCACTTAACTACTTGTTCAATTTTAATTTAATTAAAATAAAAAAATGCAAGAGTGTCAAAAAATATTTAACATAAGGATGCTTACAATGACTAAGATTATACAGACTTCCAAGGATTGCTAGCATGATAACCAAGCGTGTGGCTACCATCTTGAGTGAATAATATTTAAAGATTCCAACTGAGCCTTTTTATATAGACATTTTGAATGTTCAAATATAGTATGAAAGAAACTTGTGATTTCATTAAAAATTAATGGAATGGAAATCAAAATAATTCATCCACTTTTTTATAGGAAATTGATGATATATGATAACCATATTAAGCAGTCCATTATGCCACATATAGGTTTTTGTTTTACCGAACCCTCATAGTGAGAATTAAAAAAGATCTTTAATTTAACCTAGTCAAAATATAGGTTGAAAATCTAAATATTGTATTTCAATGTATCTAATAGAGTTTTATATAATTTGGAATTACTAATTTTAGCTACTTGGAAACAATTAGCTATCATCTAGTCCGAAGATTGAATTATGTCGACTTTGATTGTGGTTAAATATTTTAATATGCTTTGATCTATTCGAAGTTTACTAAGGTCTCGTTACTTAATAATATTTAGATATGGAGAAAAATGGGTGTCGTTGTGTAATATCAGAAAGGAAACCATCCAGACATAATCCAATTAAAAAGATAGATAAATGTTGGTGAATTAATGCAAGTTCAGATCATATTTTCAAATTTTATCTTAGTCAAGTATATCATACAAGTAAGAATCACTATCATGACTCCCCTAGAGATTTTATAATAAACCATTATTGAGTCATGTTATTTTAGTGTATGAAAATTTTTACATTTTGAAATAGTCATATAGCAAAAAAGTTTATTAGCTTGAATGATGTTGTCGTGTTTATTTGTACCTGAGACAAAATAATTTTATGTTTACTTACCAACTTATTTTTAAAAAAATTATTCTAAGTGCTAAAATCTTAGCCAAGAGTTGTAATATGGTATCATATAGAGTCATGGAATAAAATGAGTCATCCCAAAAACTAATCATTTTTTTGAAGTAATGAAAACAATGATAACTTTACCTTTTTTTAATATAAGCTTACGATCTTTATAAATTATATTAAATATATCGATGATGTTCATATTGAAATTTTTCCTACAACTGTGAAAGAATTCAATAGAGAATAAGTCATGTCTAGATTTTTATATTTTCTATTTGTTTAAAAACCACAAAAATTTGTAAAGAATAGTGAACAAATATCAATCCATATTTAATTATTTCAAAAATTATTTTGACTCAATTATCAATAAATTTTCACAAACAAAGCATTAGTCTTTTCAACTCATCAATTGATTTATACTTATCAAGAAAATTTAGGTTTCATCAGTATTAAGAATCTTTGAAACAGGACCTAGAAAGCAAGAAAGCTTTTTAGTGTAAGCATTGATTCTACACTCATTGCTAAAAAATATTCAACATAATATTGTGTATATTTACAAAGTGGTTAATGGATCTGCCAACTAAATGACCAATTTTGCAAAGAGTAATACATCTACATTACATAATTTTGGAGTAATATATTGATGTTTTTCTTTTGAAGGAAAGTTGAGTGTAGAATTAAGGGAGATGATTATTATAAATTGTCTACCTTACGTTCAGTGTAGAATTTTTTTCAATATGCTTCTTTTCTCTACATACATTTTATAATACTTATAATTTTTTTTATCCCTCACCTTTAAAGTAATGAATTCCTTGTGATGAAATTTTATTTTATTAGCATTTAGTTATGGTATCTTAAATTATATGAACTTTTTTACATTGGACAACTTTCTATCAGAGGAAAACAAATATAATTATCAGAAACAACAATACATCTAGCAACATATCTTTATATTTCCATTCTTGAAATATTATATGGCAAACAAAAAAAAATTTAATTGTATAACTCCATCATACATGATATAATAAAAAAATTCTTTTTCATACCCGACAATTGGAGAAGTCTTGTGCATTGAGTTCATCCATTTTATTGGTTATATTATCAAAAATATATAAATTGATTAATAATTTATGTTATAGAAATTAATGTTAGGATTGGAGTGGCACTCAGAGGGGGGGCTGAATTAGTGCAATGGATTAAAACTTGTAAATTTGAAAATGGTGTCGTAAATGCGTCGAGATTTCAATTAGTCAATGGCTTGGAGAAAGTAGCTCAAGTAATGTGAGAAGATGAAAACCGAAAGCTTATTGCTATGTAAATAACGATTTCAGAAAAGTAAATACTCATACATTCAAGGAACACACCAATTTAAAGTGGTTCGGTCAAAATGACCTACATCCACTAGTGAAGCCTTCTTCAATGAGGCTTCCAACTTCTACTATCAAATCACTTTGAAGGGGAGGACAAATACCCCTCTTACAACCTTTTATATATGGTTCACACTCTTACATATTTTTCAAAGAGAAAGAGGGAGGTGAACACTTAAGCTATTGAAAACAAGACTTGCTAAAGACTTTGCTAAGGCTTTTTATCAATCCCTAACTTCTCAAAAGGTTGTGTTCTCTGTTGAGAATTGAGGGGTATTTATAAGCCCCAAGAGGAATCAAATTTGGGCTCCAAATTTGAATTACTTTTGGTTTCCCGGTGATGGCGGTGCCACCGCTTGTCAATGGCGGTGCCACCGCCTATTAGTGTCTGACACTGACAGTGTACTGGCGGTACCACCGCCGGACCTCTCGGGTGTTGGGCGGTGCCACCTCCCAGTCCAGCGATTACACCGTTTAGACTTTTCAGATCATTGGTTCGGCTTTAAACTTGGCCCAAACCAGTCCAAACTCGGGCCCAATTGGCCCCTAATCAGGTTATAGGTATAACTCTTAATCCTAACCCTAATTACATGTAACTATGAAATTAAGATATAGTCCTAAGTAGGTTTTTAACCAACAATGTCGAGTTTCCTTCCGGCGAGCTTTCCGACGATCTTCCGACGGACTTCCGATATACCCTCAGATTTCTTCAGGCGGACTCCCAACAGGCTCCTAGTCTTATGGCGAGTTTAGCGAGTCTTTGGCAAGTAGCCGAACCTTCTTAGTGATTTCCGTGAACCTCCGACAATCTCTCCGACGGACTTCCGAAAACTTCAGCAAGTCCTTGATTTCTTCTCGGTTGGTTCCGGCAACACTTCTGATGAATCTTCAAACTTTTGGTGGACTCTCGAACACCCATCAAACTTGAGTCCAATAGACTTGCTTTATGTCTTCAAGCTATCATAGTTAATCCTACACACTAAACTCAATAATATGGATTAGATCAATTAACCCATCAATTGATTTCATCATCAATATCCGAGATTCAACAATCTCCCCCTTTTTGATGATGATAATCAATTGATGATGGAGTTAAACATAATTCCCCCATCTACATGCCATATAATGAGAAGATAAAAACTTTTGAATTTAATTTCTTTGAATTCAAGCCTAAACCGATAAGTTCTATCCGTTGAACTTATCATTATTTTCTATAAGCATGATCAAATACGAAACTTCGTATTTCTCATAATTTCAAGTTATGAAAATTATTTTCAAGTCGAATGATAAATGACAATTATCATTTCGACAAGAGATATGATCTTTGAACATAAATCTCATGATATAGATGTAAAACATGATTTCACATGATCATGAGATGAAATGACAACCAATCTAAAAACTTTCATATTGCGATATTCTCAAAATGTTTTGCGATACATATAAGACATTTTTGCGATGTATATAAGACATTTGCATTACACAACATATTACCTTTTGCAATTCATATAAGTCATGCTATCACAATTGTAATGCATATAAGACATTTGCATTACACAAAATTTTGCAATTCATATTTTGCACAAGTCATCAATCTTTTGCACATTCTTCTCCCCCTTTGTCATCAATAAAAAGGAGATGATATTTTAAGCATAAAACTCATGATCATTGAAGCCATTCATAAAATCATCTCATAAGAAAAAAAATCTTGAAAAGGAGATGGCAAAATTGACAAAGCTTCAACTTGGCATTAATATTGATCATTCAAGGAAGACATCAAATCATCCAAAATAACATGAAGGAGCTATCAAAATGTTGATAAAATTTCAGAAAGAAACATCCAACATCATATACTAGGATAATGTCAAACACATGTCAAGGTAGCATAGAGGTTTACAATAATAAGAAAGAAGTTAAATCCACGAAAATAGAAAAGATGATGAAAAATTTTTGAAAAATATATACAATCAAGCTTATTCACAAGGACAATTCAACATGCCTAATTCCCTTCTAATAAAGTCAAATTGATCTTCATTTAAGGCTTTGATAAAAATGTCTGCTAATTGATGCTTTGTATCACTAAATTCTAGAATGACATTATTATTATTGACATAATCTCGTATAAAGTGATGCCTAATATCAATATGCTTAGTTCTAGAGTGTTGAATTGAATTTTTGGTTAGACAAATAGCACTTGTATTATCACATTATGGGAATGTTCTTTAAGTAAATTCCATAGTCTTCTAACATATTTTTCATCCGAACAACTTATGCACAGTATGCACTTGCAGCTATGTATTCGGCTTCTGTCGTAGTTAGTGCAACAGAATTTTGTTTCTTGGAAGTCCAAGAAACAAGTGCATGTCTTGAAAATTGATATGTTCTGGATGTGCTTTTTCTATCTATCCTACAATTGCCAAAATTGACATCTTATAAGCTATTAAATCAAAATTATCAGATTTTGGATACCATAATCCTAAATTAGGAATTCCTTTAAGATATCTAAGGATTTTTTTAACACCTTTAATATGAGACAATTTAGGATTACTTGAAACCTAGCACAAAGTCCTACACTAAACATGATATCCGGTCTAGTTGCGGTGAGGTAAAGTAAACTACCAATCATTCCCCTATATGTTTTTTGATCAAAGCTTTCACCACTTTCATCCATATCTAACTTAGTGGAAGTACTCATAGGAGTGTTTATAGCTTTTGAGCCATCCATATTAAATCATTTTAACAATTCTAATGTATATTTAGATTGATTAAGAAATATACCATTACTAAGTTGTTTAATTTGTAATCCTAAAAAAAGGTTAATTCTCCCATTAGGCCCATTCAAATTCGTGACTCATACATTTGGCAAATGATTCACATAGTGATTCATCTGAAGAACCAAAAATAATATCGTCAACATAAATTTGAACAATAAGAAAATTATTTTCAAAATATTTAATAAACAATATAGTATCAACCTTGCCTTTTATAAAATTATTTAAAATAAGAAAGGAACTAAACCTTTTATACCAAGCTCTAGGAGCTTGTTTTTAGCCATAAAGAGCCTTAGTCAATTTAAATATATGATTAGTAAGAAGAGAATTTCCAAATCCGGGAGATTGTTCAACATACACTTTAAATAAAACCATTCAAGAAAGCACTTTTGACATCCATTTGAAATAGTTTAAAATCATTACTACTAGCATAGGCAAGGAGCGTTCTAATGGCTTCTAATCTTGCCACAGGAACGAAGGTCTCTTCGTAGTCGATACCTTTTTCTTAGTTAAAACTTTTGACCACTAGTCTAGCCTTGTTTCTAACCATGATACCGCATTCATCTTGCTTGTTTCTAAAGACCCATTTAGTACCAATGACTAAATGGTCACTAGGTCTAGGAAAAAGCTTTCGTACGTCATTCCTCTCAAATTGGATCAATTCTTCTTGCATTGAAATAACCCATGAATCATCTTTCAAGGCTTCGTCAATGCATTTAGGTTCAATTTGAGAAAAGAAGGTGGCGTTAGCACAAAAATTCCTGAAGGAAGAACGAGTTTGAACCCCTTTTGATATATCTCCTATAATTAGCAACTTTCGATGAGCATCTACATACTTCCATTCCATGGGTAAGGAAATTTCGGAAGAAGATATATCTAGGTTGCTATTTTGAGGAGGGGGTTCATTTAAATTCAAATTATCAAGATGAAGATCATCATCAAAATTATTTTTCTTTAACTCAGAAATTTCATTAAAAACTACATGAATAGACTCCTCTATAACTATGGTTCTTTTGTTAAAAACACAAAAAGTCTTAGAAACGGAAGAGTAACTAAGAAAGATGCCTTCATCGGATTTAGCATCAAATTTTCCTAAGGCATCCTTTTCATTCAAAATAAAGCATTTGCAACCGAAAACTTTAAAATAAGAAACATTTGGTTTTTTATTATTCCATAATTCATAGGGAGATTTTGATAGAGATGGTCTTATTAGAACCCTATTCATGACATAGCAAGCCGTATTAACAGCTTTGGACCAAAAATACTTAGGTAGACTATGTTCATTTAACATGGTTCTTGCTATTTCTTATAAATTTCTATTTTTTCTTTCAACTACCCCATTTTGTTGAGGATTTCTCGGAGTGAAGAAGTTGTGATTATATCCATTGGATTCACAAAAACTTTGGAAGTCACGGTTTTGAAATTTACCACCGTGATCACTCCGAATTGATGAAATCATGAAGCCTTTTTCATTTTGAGTAAGTTTACAAAATTTAGAGAAACATTTGAATCAATCACTTTTGTGAGCCAAGAAATAGGCCTAAGTATATCTACTATAGTCATCTATAATTACGAAGGCATATTTGCTTCCTTCTAGACTCATTGTATCAATTGGTCCAAATAAGCCCAAATAGATCAATTGTAATGGTCTAGTAGTGCTAATTTAATTTTTTGGTTTAAAATTAGTTTTTATTTGGTTTCCTAGTTCACAAGCATCACACACTTTGTCCTTAACAAACTTCATATTGGGAATCCCTCGTACTAAATCTCTAGATGAAATCTTAGATATTAGTTTTAAACATGCATGGCCTAATCTTCTATGCCAAAGCCAAGCATCGTCATTTAAAGCGGAAAATCACATTTCATTATTAAGTTCATCAAGGTTAATGGTGTAGATCTTATTTTATCTTAAGGCAATCATTGATATGTTATTGTTTGGTTTTTCAATAATGCACACATTAGATTCAAATCTAATGATGTAACCTTCATCACATAATTGACTAATACTTAAGAGATTATGTTTCAATCCATCAACAAGTAATACATCATCAATTGAAAAACTTGATTTGTTACCTATGGTTCCCTTGCCAATGATTTTACCTTTGATCGAAGAAGGATTTTGTTTGACGAGGACATGGAATAGGCAAGCAATGCGGATGCGGACGTGACACTTAAAGGTTTGAGGTCATCACCAACGTCTCCAATAATAGCCTCATCATCCAAGACGTTATCGGCGAGAAGGTCACAACCCCTCTTCCCTTTTCTCTTGATGATGTGGTGTTGCTTAACCATGTCTGGGGCATATGTAGGTGCCCAACTTCATAAACAATGCAGCATTCTTCACTAGTAGCTGCATGGTAGGATTCCTTATGATGTGGAGGCGGGCGCTGGTTGCCTTCCCCACCATTGTGCTTCTCGTCATACCTGGGATATGTTGAGAATTGATTCATAGATGGTAGTTGTCATGTTCTAGGTAGTTATAGGCATATTCGAAGTAGTGGCCTGTAATTTAAAAGTTATAGCATAGTTCCTACACTTAACTCAATCATGGGTGACATGATGGAGTGAGGTAGTTACATCTAGGTCCTATACATAGGACCATAGTTCATAAAACAAAATAGAAGTGTTCACTTGGGAATATCTTGTAAGTGTTATATATCTTTCCTCTTGTTTAAATACAATGTCAGTTTTCTTGATCAAAAGGATTGTTTTTAATTGCATCATAGTATTCTATTTTTATCATTTCCTTTCTCCTCCATCCCTAACATTTGTGGTATTAGAGCTAATTTTCAAATGGAACTAGGCATTAAGGCTTTCAATGGCAATTCCATGTCTCAACCCCTTATTCTCATCTTCTCGGGCAAATGCTATGAATTTTGGAGTATCAAGATAAAGACTCTATTCAAGTCTTATGATTTTTGAGACTTAATAGAGAATGGATATACAGATCCAGATGAAGAAATTGAGCTTATGGAGAATAAAAAAAAGGACCCAAAAGCATTGTTCTTTATTCAAATATAGTATGAAAGAAACTTGTGATTTCGTTAAAAATTAATGGAATAAAAATCAAAACAATTCATCCACCTTTTTATAGGAAATCAATTATATACCATATTAAGCAGTCCATTGTGCCACATATAGGTTTTTGTTTTACCGAACCCTCATGGTGAGAATTAAAAAAGATCTTTAATTTAACCTAGTTAACAAATATGTTGAAAATCTAAATATTGTATTTCAATATATCTATTAGAGTTTTACATAATTTGGAATTACTTATTTTAGCTACTTGGAAATAATTAGCTATCATCTAGTGCGAAGATTGAATTATATCGACTTTGATTATGGTTAATTATTTTAATATGCTTTGATCTATTTGAAGTTTAGTCTCGTTACTTAATAATATTTAGATATGGAGAAAAGCGGGTGTCTTGTGTAATATCAGACAAGAAACCACCCAAACATAATCCAATTAAAAAGATAGAAAAATGTTGGTGAATTAATGCAAGTTTAGATCATATTTTCAAATTTTATCTTAGTCAAGTATATCATAAAAGTAAGAATCACTATCATTACTCTCCTAGAGACTTTATAATAAACCATTACTGAGTCATGTTTTTTTAGCATAAGAAAATTTTTACATTTTGAGCTAGCCATATAGCAAAAAAGTTTCTTAGCTTGAATGATTTTGTCATGTTTATTTGTACCTGAGACAAAATAATTTTATGTTTACTTACCAACTTATTTAAAAAAAAATTTATTCATAGAGCTAAAATCTTAGTCGAGAGTTGTAATATGGTATCATATAGAGTTATGGAACAAAATGAGTCATCCCAAAAGCTAATCATTTTTTTGAAGTAATGAAAACAATGATAACTTTACCTTGTTTTGATATAAGCTTACGATCTTTATAAATTCTATTAAATGCATCGATGATGTTCATATTGATATTTTTCCTATGAAAGAATTCAATAGAGAATACTTCATGTCTAGGTTTTTTTATTTTCTATTTGTTTAAAAACCACTAAAATTTCGTAAAGAATATTAAACAAAAATCAATCCATAATTAATTATTTCAAAAATTATTTTGACTCAATTATCAATATTTTTTCACAAATAAAGCATTAGCCTGTTCAACTCATCAATTGAGTTATTCTTCATCATGAAAATTTAGGTTTCATCAGCATTAAGAATCATCGAAAAAGGACCTAGAAAGCAATGATGCGTTTTAGTGTAAGTATTGATTCTATACTCATTGCTAAAAAATATTAAACATAATATTGTGTATATTTACAAAGTGGTAAATGGATATGTCAACTAGATGACCAATTTTGCAAGGAGTAATACATCTACGTTACATAATTTTGGAGTAATATATTGATGTTTTTCTTTTGAAGGAAAGTTGAGTGGAGAATTAAGGGATTCGATTATTATCAATTGTCCACCTTACAATCAGGGTAGAATTTTTTTCAATATGCTTCTTTTCTCTACATACATTTTATAATACTTATAATTGTTTTTATCCCTCACCTTTAAAGTAATGAATTCCTTGTCATGAAATTTTATTTTATTAGCATTTAATTGTAGTATTATAAATTATATGAACTTTTTACATTAGTCAACTTTCTATCAGAGGGAAAAAAATATAATTATCAGAAACAACAATACCTCTAGCAACATATCTTAATATTTCCATTCTAGAAATATTATATGGCACACAAAAAAAATTTTAATTGAATAACTCCATCATACATGATATAATAAAAAAATTATTTTTCATAACCGACATTAGGAGAAGCCTTGTGCATTGAGTTCGTCCATTTTATTGGTTATATTATCAATATATATAAATTGATTAATGATTTATGTTTTATAGAAATTAAACCTCAAGAAAGGAATAGGTTGGATATTAGTGTTGTAAAGGTCATGAGCAATGAAACTGAAATAAATAGTCTTTATTACTTACGTGAAGAAGAGTTGGAACCTCTTTAATCCTTTATCCTTTCTAAAGTTTGGAAGTTGTGGAGCAGAGACCAACTTACTAGCTAAGGTGAGAGATATTCAAGCAAAATGCATTGTCTATTATACTGACTACTTTAACATGCCAATATCATACAAACAATGGCCACAATCTGTACACTTTTCTGTTTAATTCTCTTGAAATAAATTATCAATTTCTTCCTCCTTCCAAATCATGTATTGTTTACTTTGTGCTTTGTTTGTGAGGCCATCATATAAATAGCGGGCTTTTAGTGTATTAGGAAATATATCTCTATTGCTGTAACAAATGAAATGATGATTATTGGAAATACTGGATTGAATTAAAATATTTTGAGTTTTTTAAAGAATTATATTTATAAGTCAACAATTGAGCTCATCGGTTGGATCATCTATAAAAAATTTTACAATCTTAATTTATGAAGGTCGGATAACTGTGAAATATAATGTATTTTTTGTGTGCTAACAACCAAAAGATACGATGCTTTTGTTCTATAAAGAAATGAATATATCTCTTTTTAGAAAAATACATTGGTCACTTCATTCATTATTAAATTGAAAGACAATTATGATATATGATTTCTATCATTTCCTTGAATATAAAAAAATAAAAATTGATTTGTGATATAAATTATATTTTAGTTTTTCATAATAAATCTTGGATCGCTCTTTAGATTATGTTATAATTGTTTGGCTTTTCTCTCTTCATTGTGCAAGATAAAAACATACCTTTTTGCACTATGATATTTGATATATTACTAAACGTAATAAATAAAACAAACAACACATAGCTTTGAGGTGAAGAAGAAAAGCTTGAGATGTGATTTTTATTCAAACAAAAATATGAAGTAAAACAATTATAATGGGTGGTCACTATGGGCCATAGAGAGCTAGGGGATGAAATTTTTGTTGGCAAAGCTCCCATGCTATATAACACTTTTGATCATATTGACAATATACGCATTCAAAACCACCTTTACATTTAAATTTCAAGCATAGAATTGCCACTATTTTGTTTCCCTCTTCCATCCTTTCAATATCTCGACCTTTAATTTTAGGACAACAAAAAGCTAAACCAAATTAGTAGAAGAAAAATATTTTATTTTATTTTATTGTTAAGATGAGATTAGCAAGTATTGTCATTGATCATCTTTTAAATTATATTTGCATTGTTTGACGAGGAGCATATTAAGACCACTTAAATACTTGTTCAATTTTAATTTAATTAAAATAAAAAATGTAAGAGTTTCCAAAAATAATTAACACAAGGATGCTTACCATGACTTAGAGTATATGGACATCCAAGGAATGCTAACATGATAACCAAGCATGAGGCTACCATCTTGAGTGAATGATGTTTAAAGATTCCAATTTAGCCTTTTTATATAGACTTTTTGAATATTCAAACATAGTATGAAAGAAACTTGTGATTTCGTTAAAAATTAATGGAATGGAAATAAAAACAATTCATCCAACTTTTTATAGGAAATTGATGATATATGATAACCATGTTAAGTCGTCCATTGCGCCACATATAGGTTTTTGTTTTTTCGAACCCTCATGGTGAGAATTAAAAAATATTTTTAATTTAACCTCGTTAATAGATGGGATGAAAATCTAAATATTGTATTTCAATGTATCTATTAGAGTTTTACAAAATTTGGAATTAATTATTTTGGCTACTTAGAAATAATTAGCTATCATCTAGTGCAAAGATTTAATTCTATCGATTTTGATTGTTGTTAATTATTTTAATATGCTTTGATCTATTTAAAGTTTACTAAGGTCTTGTTACTTAATAATATTTAGATATGAAGAAAAGTGGATGTCCTTGTGTAATATCAGAAAGCAAACCAACCAGACATAATCCAATTAAAAAGATAGATAAATGTTGGAGAATTAATGCAAGTTCGGATCATATTTTCAAATTTTATCTTAGTCAAATATATCACACAAGTAAGAATCACTATCACGATTCCCCTAGAGACTTTATAATAAACCATTGTTGAGTCATGTTTTTTTAGCATAAGAAATTTTTTACATTTCGAGTTAGCCATATAGCAAAAAAGTTTATTAGCTTGAATGATGTTGTCATGTTTATTTGTACCTGGGACAAAATAATTTTATATTTACTTACCAACTTATTTAAAAAAAAATTATTCTCAGATCTAAAATCTTTGCCACGAGTTGTAAAATGGTATCATATAGAGTCATGGAGCAAAATGAGTCATCCTAAAAGCTAGTCATTTTTTTGAAGTAATGAAAATAATGATAACTTTATCTTGTTTTGATATAAGCTGACGATCTTTATAAATTCTATTAAATGCATCGACGATGTTCATATTGATATATTTTGTACAATTATGAAAGAATTCAATAGAGAATAGGTCATGTCTAGGTTTTTATATTTTTTATTTGTTTAAAAAAATACTAAAATTTCGTAAAGAATAGTGAACAAATATCAATCAATATTTAATTATTTCAAAAATTATTTTGACAGAATTATTAATAATTTTTCACAAACAAAGCATTAGTCTTTTCAACTCATCAATTGAGTTATTCTTCATCATTAAAATTTAGGTTTCATCAGTATTAAGAATCTTTGAACAGGACCAAGAATGCAAGAAAGCTTTTTAGTATGAGAATTGATTCTATACTCATTGCTAAAAAATATTCAACATAATATTGTGTATATTTACAAAGTGGTGAATGGATCTACCAACTAGATGATCAATTTTACAAAGAGTAATACATCTACGTTACATAATTTTGGAGTGATATATTCATGTTTTTTCTTTTGAAGGAAAGTTAAGTGGAGAATTAAGGGAGATGATTATTATCAATTGTCCACCTTACATTCAATGTAGAATTTTTTTCAATATGCTTCTTTTCTCTACATATATTTTATAATACTTATAATTTTTTTTATCCCTCACCTTTAAAGTAATGAATTCCTTGCTTTAAAATTTTATTTTATTAGCATTTAATTGTGGTATCTTAAATTATATGTACTTTTTTTACATTGGACAAATATCTATCAAAGGGAAAAATATATAATTATAAAAAAAAACAATACCTCTAGCAACATATCTTTGTATTTCAATTCTAGAAATATTATTTGGCACAAAAAAAAATTTTAATTGCATAACTCCATCATACATGAAATAATAAAAAAATTCTTTTTCATACCCGACATTAGGAGAGGCCTTGTGCATTGAGTTCATCCATTTTATTTGTTATATTATAAAAATATATAAATTAATTAATGATTTATGTTTTATAGAAATTAAACCCCAGGAAAGGAAAAGGTTGGATATTAGTGTTGTAAAGGTCGTGAGCAATGAAACTGAAATAAATAGTCTTTATTCCTTATGTGAAGAAGAGTTGGAACCTCTTTAATCCTTTATCCTTTCTAAAGTTTAGAAGATGTGGAGCAGAGACCAACTTGCTAGCTAAGGTGGGAGATATTTCAAGCAAAACGCATTTACACACTTTTTTGTTTAATTCTCTTGAAATAAATAATTGATTTCTTCCTCCATCCAAATCTTATATTGTTTACTTTGTGCTTTATTTGTTAGGCCATCATATAAGTCGTGGGCTTTTAGTGTAATTAGGAAACATACCTCCAATGCTTTAACAAATGAAATGATGACTATTGGAAATACTGGATTGAATTAAAATATTTTTAGTTTTTTAAAATTTGTATTTATAAGCCGACAATTGAGACCGTTAGTTGGATCACCTGTAAAAAATTTTACAATCTTAATTTATGAGGGTAGGATAACTGTCAAATATAAAGTTTTTTTTATGTGCTAAAAACCGAAAGATACGATGCTTTTGTTATATAAAGAAATGAAAGTATCTCTTTTTAAAAACAACTATGATATATTATTTCTATCATTTCCTTGAATATAAAAAAAAAGAAAATTGATTTGTCGTATAAATTATTTTTTATTTTTTCATAATAAATCATGAATTGCTCTTTAGATTGTGGTATAATTGTTTGGTTTTTCTCTCTTCATTGTGCAAGACAAAAATAGACCTTTTCATATTAAGATATTTGATATATTACTAAAAGTAATAAATAAAACAACAACACAAAGCTTGGAGGTGAAAAAGAAAAGCTTGAGATGAGATTTTTATTCAAACAAGATCATGAAGTAAAACAATTATAATAGGTGGTCACTATGGGCTATAGAGAGTTGGGGGATGACAATTTTTTTTGCAAAGCTCCATGCTATATAACACGTTTGATCATATTGACAACATACGCATGCAAAACCACCTTCACATTTAAATTTCAAGCATAGAATTGCCATTATTTTGTTTCCCTCTTCCATCCTTTCAATATCCCGACTTTTAATTTTAGTACAACAAAAAGCAAAACCAAATTAGTAGAAGAAAAATATTTTATTTTTATTTTTATTTTTTTGTTAAGATGAGATTAGCAAGTATTGTTGTTGATCATCTTTCAAATTATATTTGTGTCATTTGACGAAAGGAGCATATTAAGACCACTTAACTACTTGTTCAATTTTAATTTAATTAAAATAAAAAATGCAAGAGTGTCCAAAAATAATTAACACAAGGATGCTTACCATGACTAAGAAGTATACAGACTTCCAAGTATTGCTAGCATAAAAACCAAGCGTGTGGCTATCATCTTGAGTGAATGATGTTTAAAGATTTTTATTGAGCCTTTTTATATAGACTGTTTGAATGTTCAAATATTAAAGAAACTTGTGATTTCGTTAAAAATTAATTGAATGGAAATCAAAACAATTCATCCACCTTTTTTATAGGAAATTGATGATATATGATAACCATATTAAGCAGTCCATTATGCCTCATATAGGTTTTTGTTTTACCGAACCCTCATGGTGAGAATTAAAAAAGATCGTTAATTTAACCTAGTTAATAGATAGGTTGAAAACCTAAATATTGTATTTCAATGTATCTATTAGAGTTTTACATAATTTGGAATTTCTAATTTTAGCTATTTGGAAACAATTAGCTATCATCTAGTGTGAATATTGAATTCTATCGACTTTGATTATGGTTAAATATTTTAATATGCTTTGATCTATTCGAAGTTTACTAAGGTCTCGTTACTTAATAATATTTAGATATGGAGAAAAGTGGGTGTCCTTGTGTAATATCAAAAAGGAAACCATTCAGACATAATCTAATTAAAAAGATGGATAAATGTTGGGTAATTAATGCAAGTTCAGATCATATTTTCAAATTTTATCTTAGTCAAGTATATTATACAAGTATGAATCACTATCATGACTCCCCTAGAGACTTTATAATAAACCATTGCTGAGTCATGTTTTTTTAGCGTATGAACATTTTTACATTTTGAACTAGTCATATAGCAAAAAATTTTATTAGCTTGAATGATGTTGTCGTGTTTATTTGTACTTGAGACAAAATAATTTTATGTTTACTTACCAACTTATTTTAAAAAAATTTATTCTCAATGCTAAAATCTTAGCCAAGAGTTGTAATATGGTATCATATAGAGTCATGGAACAAAATGAGTCATCCCAAAAACTAATCATTTTCTTGAAGTAATGAAAACAATGATAAATTTACCTTTTTTTTATATAAGCTTACGATCTTTATAAATTATATTAAATGCATCGACAATGTTCATATTGATATTTTTCCTACAACTGTGAAAGAGTTCAATAGAGAATACTTCATGTCTAGATTTTTATATTTTCTATTTGTTTAAAAACCACAAAAATTCATAAAGAATAGTGAACAAATATCAATCCATATTTAATTATTTCAAAAATTATTTTGACTCAATTATCAATAAATTTTCACAAACAAAGCATTAGTCTTTTCAACTCATCAATTGATTTATGCTTCATCAAGAAAATTTAGGTTTCATCAGTATTAAGAATCTTTGAAACAGGACCTAGAAAGCAAGGAAGCTTTTTAGTGTAAGCATTGATTCTACACTCATTGCTAAAAAAATATTCAACATAATATTGTGTATATTTACAAACTGGTTAATGGATTTGCCAACTAAATGACCAATTTTGCAAATTGTAATACATCTACATTACGTAATTTTAGAGTAATATATTTATGTTTTTCTTTCGAAGGAAATTTGGGTGGAGAATTAAGGGAGATGATTATTATAAATTGTCTACCTTACATTGTGTGTAGAATTGTTTTCAATATGCTTCGTTTCTCTATATACATTTTATAATACTTATAATTTTTTTTATCCCTCACCTTTAAAGTAATGAATTCCTTGTCATTCAATTTTATTTTATTAGTATTTAATTATGGTATCTTAAATTATACAAACTTTTTTACATTGGTCAACTATCTATCATAGGGAAAAAAATATAATTATCAGAAACAACAATACCTCTAGCAACATATCTTTATATTTCCATTCTAGAAATATTATATGGCAAACAAAAAAATTTTTAATTGCATAACTCCATCATATATGATATAATTAAAAAATTGTTTTTCATACCCGACAATTGAAGAAGCCTTGTGCATTAAGTTCGTCCATTTTATTGGTTATATAATCAAAATATATAAATTGATTAATAATTTATGTTTTATAGAAATTAATGTTAGGATCGGAGCGACACTAAGAGGGGGGGGAGGGTGAATTAGTGCAGCGGATTAAAACTTGTAAATTTGAAAATGATTTCATAAATGAGTCGAGATTTCAATTCGTCAATGACTTGGAGAAAGTAGCTCAAGTAATGTGAGAAGATGAAAACCGAAAGCTTGCTGCTATGTAAATAACGGTTTTAGAAAAGTAAATACTCACACATTCAGGGAACACACCAATTTAAAGTGGTTCGGTCAAAATGACCTACATCTACTTGTGAAGCCTTCTTCAATGAGGCTCCCAACTTCCACTAGTAAATCATTTTGAAGGAGAAGGACAAATACCCCTCTTATAACCTTTTACATGTACTCTTACAGATTTTTTAAAGAGAAAGAGGGAGGTGAACACTTAAGCTATTGAAAACAAGACTTGCTAAAGACTTTGCTAAGGCTTTTTATCAATCTCTAACTTATCAAAATGTTGTGTTCTCTGCTGACAATTGAGGGGTATTTATAAGCCCCAAGAGGAATCAAATTTGGGCTCCAAATTTGAATTACTTTTGGGTTTCCTGGTGCTAGCGGTGCCACCGTGCCACCGCCTGTCAATGGTAGTGCCACTGCCTATTAGTGTTTGACACTAATAGTGTACTAGCGGTGCCACCGCCGGACCTCTTGGGTGCTGGGCGGTGCCACTGCCCAGTCCAGCGATGCCACCGTCTAGACTTTTCAGATCATTGGTTGGGCTCCAAACTTGACCCAAACCAGTCCAAACTCGGGCCCAATTGGCCCCTAACTAGGTTATAGGTTTAACTCTTAATCCTAACCCTAATTATATGCAAACTATGAAATTAAGACATAGTCCTAAGCAGGTTTTTAACTGACAACATCGAGTTTCCTTCCGACGATCTTCCGGCGAACTTCCGATATACCCTCGAATTTCTTCCGACGGACTCCCAGCAGGCTCCTAGTCTTATGGCGAGTTTAGCGAGTCTTTGGCAAGTAGCTGAACCTTCTTGGTGATCTCCGTGAACCTCCGACAATCTCTTCGGCGGACTTCCAAAAACATCGGTAAGTCCCCGATTTCTTCTCGGTTGGTTCCGGCAACACTTCCGAAATCTTCGAACTCTCGGCGGACTCTCGAACTTCCATCAAACTTTACTCTGGTAGACTTGCTTTATATCTTCAAGCTATCATAGTTAATTCTGTACACTTAACTCAATAATATGGATTGGATCAATTAACCCATCAATTGAATTTATCATCAAAATATGAGATTCAATAATCTCGCCCTTTTTTATGATGACAATCAATTGATGATGGAGTTAAACATAACTCCCCCTATCTACATGCCATATAATGAGAAGATAAAAACTTTTGAATTTAATTTCTTTGAATTCAAGCCTAAACCGATAAGTTCTATCAGCTGAACTTATCATTATTTTCTATAAGCATGAGCAAATACGAAACTTCGTATTTCTCATAATTTCAAGTTATGAAAATTATTTTCAAATCGAATGATAAAAGACAATTATCATTTCGACAAGAGATATGAACTTTGAATATAAATCTCATGATATAGATGTAAGGCATGATTTCATATGATCATGAGATGAAACGACAACCAATCTAAAAACTTTCATATTGGGATATTCTCAAAATATTTTGCGATGCATATAAGACATTTTTGCGATACATATAAGACATTTGCATTACACAACATATTAGCATTTGCAATTCATATAAGTCATGCTATCACAATTGCAATGCATATAAGACATTTGCATTACACAAGCTTTTGCAATTCATATTTTATACAAGTCATCAATCTTTTGCACATTCTTCTCCCCCTTTGTCATCAACAAAAAGGAAATAAGGTTTTAAGTATAAAACTCATGATCATTGAAGCCATTCATAAAATAATCTCATAAGAAAAAATCTTGAAAAGGAGATGGCAAAATTGACAAAGCTTCAACTTGGCATTAATATTGATCATTCAAAGAAGACATCAAATCATCCAAAATAACTTGAAGGAGCCATCAAAATATTGATAAAATTATGAAAAGAAACATCCAACATTATATACTAGGATAATGTCAAACACATATCAAGGTAGCATAGAGGTTTACAATAATAATAAAGAAGTCAAATCCATGAAAATCGAAAAGAGGATGAAATTTTTTTGAAAAATATATACAATCAAGCTCATTCACAAGGACAATTCAACATACCTAATTCCCTTCTAATAAAGTCAAATTGATCTTCATTTAAGGCTTTTATAAAAATATCCGCTAATTGATGCTTTGTATTAATAAATTCTAGAATGACATTATTATTATTGACATAATCTCATATAAAGTGATGCCTAATGTCAATATGCTTAGTTCTAGAGTGTTGAATTGGATTTTTGGTTAGACAAATAGCACTTGTATTATCACATTTTATGAGAATGTTCTTTAAGTAAATTTCATAGTCTTATTAGATATTTTTCATTCAAACAACTTGTGCACAGCATGCACTTGCAGCTGTGTATTTGGCTTCCACCATAGATAGTGCAACAGAATTTTGTTTCTTGGAAGTCCAAGAAACAAGTGCATATCCCGAAAATTAACATGTTCCAGATGTGTTTTTTCTATTTATCCTACAGTCACCAAAATCGGCATTTGCATAAGCTATTAAATCCAAATTATCGAATTTTGGATACCATAATCCTAAATTAGGAGTTCCTTTAAGATATCTAAGGATTCTTTTCACACCTTTAATATGAGACAATTTAGGATTAGCTTGAAACCTAGCACAAAGTCCTACACTAAACATGATATCCGGTCTAGTTGCGGTGAGGCAAAGTAAACTACCAATCATTCCCCTATATGTTTTTTTATCAAAGCTTTCACCACTTTCATCCATATCTAACTTAGTGGAAGTACTCATAGGAGTGTTTATAGCTTTTGAGCCATCCATGTTAAATTGTTTTAACAATTCTAATGTATATTTAGATTGATTAAGAAATATATCATTACTAAGTTGTTTAATTTTAATCCTAAAAAGAAGGTTAATTCTCTCATTAGGCTAATTTCAAATTCATGACTCATACATTTGGCAAATGATTCATATAGTGATTTATCCGAAGAACCAAAAATAATATCGTCAACATAAATTTGAACAATAAAAAAATTATTTTTAAAATATTTAATAAACAATGTAGTATCAACCTTGCCTTTTGTAAAATTATTTAAAATAAGAAAGGAACTAAGCCTTTCATACCAAGCTCTAGGAGCTTGTTTTAAGCCATAGAGAGCTTAGTCAATTTAAATGCATGATTAGGAAGAAGAGAATTTTTAAATCCGGGAGGTTGTTCAACATACACTTCTTCGGAAATAAAACCATTCAAGAAAGCACTTTTGACATCCATTTGAAATAGTTTAAAATCATTACTACTAGCATAGGCAAGGAACATTCTAATAACTTCTAATCTTGCCACAGGAATGAAGGTCTCTTCGTAGTCGATACATTTTTCTTGGTTGAAACCTTTGGCCACTAGTATAGCCTTGTTTCTAACCATGATACCGCATTCATCTTCCTTGTTTCTAAAGACCCATTTAGTACCAATGACTAAATGGTCACTAAGTCTAGGAACAAGCTTCTATACCTCATTCATCTCAAATTGGTTCAATTCCTCTTGCATTGCAATAACCCATGAATCATCTTTCAAGACTTCATCAATGCATTTAGGTTCAATTTGAGAAAAGAAGACGGCGTTAGCACAAAAATTCTTGAAGGAAGAACGAGTTTGAACCTCTTTTGATATATCTCCTACAATTAGCTCCTTTTGATGAGCATCTACATACTTTCATTCCATGGGTAAGGAAATTTCGGAAGAAGATATATCGAGGTTGCTATTTTGAGGAGGGGATTCATTTAAATTCAAATTATCAAGACCAAGATCATCATCAAATTTATTTTCTTTAACTCAGAAATTTCATTAAAAACTATATGAATAGACTCTTCTATAACTAAGGTTATTTTGTTAAAAACACAAAAAGCCTTAGAAACGGAAGATTAACCAAGAAAGATGTCTTCATCGGATTTAGCATCAAATTTTCCTAAGGCATCATTTTCATTCAAAATAAAGCATTTGCAACCGAAAACTTTAAAATAAGAAACATTTGGTTTTTTTTTATTTCATAATTCATAGGGAGATTTTGATAGAGATGGTCTTATTAGAACCCTATTCATGACATAGCAAGCCGTATTAACAGCTTTGGCCCAAAAATACTTAGGTAGACTATGTTCATTTAACATGGTTCTTGCTATTTCTTGTAAATTTTTATTTTTTTCTTTCAACTACCCCATTTTGTTGAGGATTTCTCAGAGTGGAGAAGTTGTGATTATATCCATTGGATTCACAAAAACTTTGAAAGTCACGGTTTTGAAATTTGCCACCGTGATCACTATGAATTGATGAAATCATGAAGCCTTTTTCATTTTAAGTAAGTTTACAAAATTTAGAGAAACATTTGAAACAATCACTTTTGTGAGCCAAGAAATAGGCCCAAGTGTATCTACTATAGTCATCTACAATTACGAAGAACTATTTGCTTCCTTCTAGACTCATTGTATCAATTGGTCCAAATAAGTCTAAATGGATCATTTGCAATGGTCTAGTAGTGCTAATTTGCTTTTTTGGTTTGAAACTAGTTTTTATTTGTTTTCCTAGTTGACAAGCATCACACACTTTGTCCTTAATAAAGTTCATATTGGGAATCCCTCGTACTAACTCTCTAGATGAAATCTTATATATTAGTTTTATAGTTACATGGCCTAATCTTCTATGCCAAAGCCAGGCATCATCATTTAAACCGAAAAAGCACATTTCATTATTAAGTTCATCAAGATTGATGGTGTAAATATTATTTTGTTTTAAGGCAATATTGATATGTTATTGTTTGGTTTTTCAATAATCCACACATTAGATTCAAATCTAATGATGTAACCTTCATCGCATAATTGACTAATGCTTAAGAGATTATGTTTCAATCTATCAACTAGCAACACATCATCAATTGAAAAACTTGATTTGTTACCTATAGTTCCCTTGCTAATGATTTTACCTTTTTTATTGTCTCCGAAGGTAACATACCCTTCTTCTTTGCTAGTGAGCATAGAGAAATAAGATGGATCTCCGGTCATGTGCCTTGAGCATCCACTATTATGATAACATCTCTTGCTCCTAGCTTGTGAGTTTGTCTACAAAAGAGGATGATTATTAGGTACCCATTTGATTTTGGGTGCCTTAAAAATTGATCTACTAATTTTATCATTCATCATTGAATTATTTATAGTTCCTTTAGGAACCCATATCAACTTTGTTAGGATCAAGAGCACTAAGAGGGGGGGAGGAGTGAATTAGTGCAGCGAAAAGCTTTCGTCGTTTAAAACTACGTTCGTACGATGAAATATTTTCCGTTGTAAAATCGTTTTCGGAAACTTAACTTGAAAGCGAGTTCATAAATGAGTGCAGCAAAAGTAATGAGTAAGTAAAGCACATATGGAGGTTTGCAGTAAGGTAAGCAGCAAAAATAAATGCAAACCAGAGAAGACGAGAGTTTATAGTGGTTCGGTCAATCGTGACCTACATCCACTCCTTCGATTCCCCTTCTGTCAAGGCCACCGGCATCCACTAACGATCTTCCTTTACTAGGCGAAGATCAACCTACTTCTTACACCCCTCTTCTCCATTTACCGGGTTTAGGAGACAACCCTTACAAGCACTTATTCTCCTCAAACAAAATTCTAACACTTAAGCTAGAGAAGGGGAATTCTAAAGATTGCAGTAGCTGTGCTTGTGTGTTTTACCCAGGGATGGGAGGGGTATTTATAGGCTCTAAACTGGTTTGAATTTGGAGCTCAAAAATATCATTTCCTGGATTTCCGGGGTCTTGGCGGAACCACCTCCTGACTGGGGCAGTACAACCGCCTGGCAACTCGGAGACTGATCCTCTGGGCGGTGCCACCGCTTGACAGGGGCGGTTGCACCGCCTAGTCTTGCTCGGAGACTGAGCCCTGGTAGTGCCACCGCTTAGAAAAGCTCAGAGACCGAGCTCAGGCAGTTCCACCGCCTGTCAGGGGCGGTTGCACCGCCCAGTCTCGCTCGGAGACTAAGCCTAGGCATTGCCACCGCTTGCCTGGGGTGGTTGCACCGCCCAGTGTTCCTGGGAGACCCTCTCCTGGGCGGTGCCACCGCCTAGCAGGAATTCTGGTCTGAATGGGTTGATCTATTCGGCCCAATTTGGGTCTATTAAGGGCCTAATTACCCCCAGATTAAGTTAATGGGATCACCTCCCATTCCTAACTTAATCTACATGCTAACTATGAAATTTAAGGCATTTACTACAACTTGCTCTGGTGCGTCAATCGCTTCATTCGGCGAGTTTCTAGCGAACTTCCAGCAAATATCCGATGAACCTTTGGCGATGCTCTGACGGACTTCCAGCAAACTCCTAGACTTGTGACGATCCACTTAGCGAGTTCCGACGAGCTTCTTTTGGCAAGCTCCTGGACTTCTCGGATTTGTTCCCATAGAACCTCCGACGACCGTCCGAACTTCCGTCGAACTCCTAACGTGATCATAGTCTTGACTCCGACGCAACTCGTGCTGCATGTCTTACTTCCACCGTAGTTAATCCTGCACATGTACAACAAAACTTCGATCGAGACAATTAATCCTAAGCAATTAACCAAGTTGTCCGGCATGTCATTGGTCCCTCGACGCTTCGTCTGATTATTCGGCGCATCGTCCTCTCCTGTGGCCTATTGCCCAATCGGCTAGTTGACTCTGCAACTCCGATATCCTTGGCACAATACCCGCTCTTCTTGGCCCGATGCCCGAGTCCACGGCCCGAAGCCTTTTGTCGATACGTCGACCGATCCACCGGCCCGACGTCCAATCTTCTAACATGTTCCTCCGGCACAACATGATTTTTCCTACTTTAATTGTCTCATCCTGATCGAAGCATCCTACGTCACTCAAAACTCAGATTAAAACATAAACAAATATCAAGTGGTTTCATCATCAAAATACGAGATTCAACAATCTCTCCCTTTTTGATGATGACAACCACTTGATGACGGAGTTAACCTTAACTCCCGGAGTTTAAACAAACTCCCCCTATCAATATGCCATATTGATAGAACTCTTGGATTTAAAAATCCAACCAACATGTCATCATAAACTTATGCATAACATGTCAAGTCATCGACATACTTCTCCCCCTTTGTCATCAACAAAAAGGAGAAGTATAACTATTCTTGTGTTTGTGATGTAAGTTCAACTCATTCCATGAAAAACATAATATCAAGTTTTATCATCATGTAGTTTTGAAGCTAGAAAATTTAGCAAGTGTTATATCATGCTTAGAACATTCAAGCTATCAAGTTTTAGATATGCAAATTTTGCAGCATACAAGATAGCACATTCAAAGATATGCAAGTTGGCATATTTGCTTTTCTTGAGATAGGCATGATAGCACATTTTTGCATTTTCTTGAGATTGCAAGCTAGAAATTCTCGGTGATGTTCAAGATAGCAATTTCTTCTCTTTTGAGAAGTGGAATTTTTGCTTTTTTCTTGAATTGTGCAATTTGTTTCTTTTGAGATAGCAACTTTTTGCTTCTCTTTAGATCACAAGCTAGCAATTCTAGCAAATTTTACATCATACAAGATAGCAAATTTTTGTGATGTTCAAGATGTCAAGTTCTTTTCCTTGCAATATGTAAGCTAGTAAATATTTGCTTCCTTTGCAAAGTGCATGTTTCTAAATTTTGCAAGATGAGCTAGCGATATTTCTCCTCCATTGTCAATATCAAAAAGGGAAGACCCTTTGCGTCAATTTCTAAATCATGACAAAGATGAGTAATCATTCTTATTTCAAAATTCCATAATTGAGATAAACCTTGAATTCAAATTAAGGTAATTTTAATCATGATTCACATCATATGCAATACATCACATACATCATAATAAAAGGCATAAGTATTGCATGCATAATGCCAAATCATCATGTATATAACATCATCATTACATGCATGATTCAAAATCATCATTCTATCATAAAATTATAATTATTGATTTTCACATTATTTCAAAAAAAATCAAAGTATTGCATGCCTTTTTATCTAAGGGAAAAATCATAGTGTTGCATGCATTTTTATCTAAGGGAAAAATCATAGTGTTGCATGCATCATTCCAAAACATTTCAAGCCATGCAAGCCATAAATACAAAGAAATCATGTCAAGAAGGATAAAATCATTTGAATACCAAAAGACATGATTCATATAGTAAATATCTTCTTTAAATAAAATATCTTCTTTAAATAAAATATTAAGAAAAATCATAGGAGTACAAAGAAGAGATATTATTTTAAAAGAAAATCAAGTAATAAATCCAAGAACTCACAAGGAAAAATCATGATTCAGTTAGAAAATCTCCTCTTATGAAAATATCAAGTAGAATTGTAGGAGATCGATTAATGAGAACTTTTGATTCATAATAAAATCTCATGTATCGAATGTCAAGAAATCAAAATGATGATTTATATAAAAAATATCACAAGTTATATTCAAGAGAAAAATCATCATTCTTTTTCAACTCATTCAATTTGTCAAATCAACATTTCTTAGATATACATGATACCAAAACATGGTTTCAAATGTTTGACATATAACATGTATAAATTCAAAAATTGAAAGGAGAAGGGAATAATTCAAAGGTGTTAGGATCGGAGCGGCACTAAGAGGGGGGGTGAATTAGTGCAGCGACTTAAAACGTTGGTTTCGACAAATCTTTCGTACGATAAAAATCGGAATCGGAAGTGCTTAACTTGAAAGCGTATTCGCAAAGTTGTGCAGTAAATGTAATGAGGAAATAAAGCAAGTAAGAGAGTTTGCAGTAATGTAAATAGCAGTAATGAAATGCAAACCAGAGATTACGCCATTTTTAAAGTGGTTCGGTCAAGTGACCTACATCCACTTGCGAGGCCCCTCTTCGATGAGGCTCCCACCTTCCACTAGCAAATCTCTTGAAAGGGAAGGGTAAATACCCCTCTTACAACTTTTACAAGCGGTTCACTCTCTTACAGAATTTCAGCAAGAAAGAAGGAGGTGAACACTAGCAAATTGAAAACAAGAAAGGCAAAGACTCTTCTAAGACTTTTCTCTCAATCACTTGCTACTCAAAAAGTTGTGTTCTCAGCTGAGACTTGAGAGATATTTATAGGCCTCAAGAGGATTCAAATTTGGGCTCCAAAAATTTGAATTCTCTTATGTTCCCGATGCTGGCGGTGCCACCACCCAGCGCTCGGGTGCTGGACGGTGCAACCGCCCAGCCCAGGTGGTGTCACCGCCCAGCCAGGTGGTGCCACCGCTTGGCTCTCCGGTTCACTGGTTTGGCTTAATTTTAGCCCAAACCAAATCTGACTTTGGGCCTAGTTGGCCCCTAACCAGGATATAGGATTATCTTTTAATCCTAATCCTAATTACAAGTGAACTACATAACAAAACACATCTTAAGCAAGTTTTCAACCGTGAACGTCGAGTCTTGTTCCGGCGAGCTTTCCGACGAACTTCTTCCGACGGACTCCCATCAAGCTCCCGAACTTGTGATGACTTTAACGAGTAGCCGAGCCTTCTCGGTGATCTCCGTGAACCTCCGACAATCTCTTTGGCGAACTTCCGAAAATTCCGACAGGTTCCCGATTTCTTCTCGGTTGGTTCCGGCGGCATCTCCGACAATTCTTCGGACTCTTAAACGTCCATCGAACTTGACTCCGGTATCCTTGCTTTATGTTTTCTGGTTATCGTAGTTAATCCTGCACACTTACCTCAATAATATGGATTAGATCAATTAACCCATCAATTGATTATATCATCAAAATCCGAGATTCAACAATCTCCCCCTTTTTGATGATGACAATCAATTGATGACGGAGTTAAACATAACTCCCCCTATCTATATGCCATATTAGGAGAAGATAAAAACACTTGAATTTCATCCCATTGGATTCAAGCATAACCTGATAAGTTCTAACCGTAGAGCTTATCGTAATCCTCATTAAATAGTAGTAAGTACGAAACTTCGATGAAAATCATAAGTTAAATGATAAGGGACGAATTTTACTACGACAGAAGATAAAGATTTTCAATATAAATTTCATGATATAGATTTAAGGCATGCTTTCAATATGATCAATTAATCATGTGATATTTTCAAGGATTTTGCAAGGCATATAAGACATTCATATCACACAAGTTTTTGTAATTCATATAAGTCATGCTATCGATATGGTGTAAGTCATCACTTAGTCATCACTTCTCCCCCTTTGTCATCAACAAAAAGAGACAAGCCATCTAATTGATGATAATAGAATTCAGTCAAAATGATCATTGAATCATTAAAAAAGTTTAGCATTTAATAGTAAACAAAATTCATCATTCAAATTTGCCAGAAATAGTTTATCCAAAAGAAATCATCATTTATGCATATCAAAACAGTAGTTATCTAAAAGGAAGGATCAGTTATCGTTCAAACGATGACAAACTTTCAACTTGTTAAAAGTAAACAGAACAAAATAAAAAGATACATCAATTTAATCTTTAGGAGGTAATCCACAGTGCTGATACATGATATCTATTTTTTCATTCATTTGTCGTAGTGTCTTCAAAATTTCAACTTGTTGATTTTGAATTTGTTCTTGTTGTGATTTGAGTTGATCTTGCTGGAATTTGATCTGAGACAGTTCCGCCATAATGAGATCTTCAGAGGAGGAAACAGGAGCTGAAGGTGCTGCGCCAAAGGGACTAGGAGGAGGAGATTCATTTCCCATAAGAATTGGTGTTTCGGGGTGTTCTATTGGTGGAGGAATTGGATCAGTCCTTCTAGGCTGCCTAACCCATATGCCATTGCTAAATGTGCACCTAAGTCTTTTCAGTAGGTTTTTATTTATTATGTTATATCGATCATTTTGAATAGATTCTTCATCGGGTGGGATGCAAATGTCATAGGCATGAAGAATTCTAGTGATTAACCTCCCATATGGCAACATAGTATCTTTAGCCATAATATCCTGCATGTGTTGCCGAATTGAGTACCCAAAACAATTATGCTGACCGGTCATAATCTAATACATGGTACTTATCTCTATTTGACTTATTTCGTCAAGATGAAATTGTTTGGGGAATATGATGCTTGTGATAATGTGATGAAGAATTTTAGAGTTGAAAGGCAGTAAGTGTTCACAGCTCTTGGGTAGGAAGCCAAGGTTTGGATTTGCAAAAATTGTTTCTACGGCTTCGGTATAGGTTGCTCCTATTGTGTTGACGTCCCATTTACCTTTAAAATAGCATCCCCTATCTTTTTCAGTTATGCCAATTAGCTCACAAATAGTGCTGTCAAATATTCTAATGGGTGTTCCTAGAAGGTAAGTGCTTAGGCTATCGTTGTCCTCATATAGGTTGGCATAGAACAATCTAACTAACCGTGGATAGATTGGTTCATCTAATTGTAGTAGAGGTAGAGCTTCTAGGTGTGCAAACCACCTAATGGGTTCTAAGTCCTCTAGTTCATCCAGATCAACATATTTTCCCTTATGGATATATCGTGTTTCAAATTTTGGAAAGCTAAGGGCTACCTCTTTTGATCTAAAAAGATCATGGTCATATGAATCTCCTTCAATCATTTTTCCTTTTGATCTCTTAGGAGCCATTATCTAGACAAGATGATGATGAAATTGTGAAAAATAACCAAGGGAAAGAGAAAAGAAAAGAGGGATTTCAAGTGTTACCTTATGGAGATTATGTTGAGAGATGGAAAGCTTGGACCACCAAGAATCCTTCTCCAATGCTTCTATGAGTTAGAATGAGGGTTAGAGGGAATGGGAGAGGGTTTTGAGAGCTTTTTCTTCGGGTTGGGGGCGGTGTCACCGCCGGCCCTAACCCCTCGGGTTAATAAGGGTCGCTCGGTCGGTGCCACCGCCAAACCGAGCGGTGTCACCGCCTGGCGCCCGAGCGCTCAGGCGGTGCTACCGCCGGATCTGGCGGTGCCACCGCTGGCATCCCGTGGAGGAAAGAAAAAAAAATTTTCTTCCTCCCTTTTGTTTAGCTTCTTCCCTCAAGATAATAAGTTATACTTTAATGGATCATTTTGAATTGAAGAAGAAGGAAGAAATCAAATTCACAAAAGAAAGGAAAAGGACGAGTCATTTTTCGTGAAGCTCATTTTAGGGACAATTTAACATGCCTAATTCCCTTCTAATGAATTCAAATTGGTCTTCGTTCAAAGCTTTTGTAAATATATCTGTTAATTGATGCTTTGTGTCAATGAATTCTAGAACAACATCATTGTTAAGGACATGATCGCGTATGAAATGATGCCTAACGTCGATATACTTAGTTCTAGAGTGCTGAATTGGATTTTTAGTAAGACATATGGCACTAGTATTATCACATTTTATGGGAATGTTTTTAAAGTGAATTCCATAGTCTTCTAATGTATTTTTCATCCAAATAACTTGTGCACAATATGCACTTGCAGCAATGTATTTGGCTTCCGCCGTAGATAGTGCAACTGAATTTTGTTTCTTGGAAGTCCAAGAAACAAGTGCATGTCCTAAAAATTGGCATGTTCTGGATGTACTTTTTCTATCTATCCTGCATCCGCCAAAATCGGCATCTGCATAAGCTATTAGATCGAATTTTTCAGATTTTGGATACCACAATCCTAAATTTGGAGCTCCTTTAAGATACCTAAATATTCTTTTAACACTCTTAAGATGAGATAATTTAGGATTAGATTGAAACCTAGTGCAAAGTCCTACACTAAACATAATATCTGGTCTAGTCGCAGTGAGGTAGAGTAGACTACCTATCATTCCCCTATATGTTTTTTGATCGAAATTTTCACTATTTTCATCCATATCTAACTTAGTCGCAGTACTCATAGGGGTGTTTATTGCTTTTGAATTATCCATGTTAAATCGTTTTAACAATTCTAATGTATATTTGGATTGGTTAAGAAATATACCATCACTAAGTTGTTTGATTTGTAATCCTAAAAAGAAAGTTAATTCACCCATTAAACTCATTTCAAATTCATGACTCATACATTTGGCAAATGATTCACACAGTGATTCATCCGAAGAGCCAAAAATAATATCGTCAACATAAATTTGCATAATAAGAAAATTATTTTCAAAATGTTTAATAAACAATGTAGTATCAACCTTGCCTTTGGTAAAATTATTTAAAATAAGAAAGGAACTAAGCCTTTCATACCAAGCTCTAGGGGCTTGTTTCAAGCCATAGAGAGCTTTAGTCAATTTGAATACATGATTAGGAAGAAGAGAATTTTTAAATCCGGGATGTTGTTCGACATATACTTCTTCGAATATAAAACCATTCAAGAAAGCACTTTTGACATCCATTTGAAATAGTTTAAAATTATTACTACTAGCATAGGTAAGGAGCATCTTTATGGCTTCTAATCGAGCCACGGGAGTGAAGGTTTCTTCGTAATCGATACCTTCTTCTTGGTTGAAACCTTTGGCCACTATTCTAGCCTTGTTTCTAACCACGATACAATTTTCATCTTGCTTGTTTCTAAAGACCCACTTAGTACCTATGACTAAGTGGTCACTTGGTCTAGGAACAAGCTTCCATACCTCATTCCTCTCAAATTGGTTCAATTCTTCTTGCATTGCAATGACCCAAAAATCATCTTTTAAGGCTTCGTCAATGCATTTAGGTTCAATTTGAGAAAGGAAAATGGCGTTAGCACAAAAGTTCTTGAAAGAAGAACGAGTTTGAACCCCTTTTGTTGTATCTCCTATAATTAGCTCCTTTGGATGAGCATCTACATACTTCCATTCTTTGGGTAAAGATATTTTGGAAGAAGATGCATTCAAATGGCTATTTTGAGGAGGGGGTTCATTTAAATTCAAATTATCAAAACCAAGATCATCATCAAAATCATTTTTCTTTAAATCGGAAATTTCATTAAAAACTATATGAATAGACTCTTCTATTACTAAGGACCTTTTGTTAAAGACACGAAAGACTTTAGAAACGGAGGAGTAACCAAGAAAAATGCCTTCAACAGATTTAGCATCAAATTTACTTAGGGCATCCTTTTCATTTAAAATGAAGCATTTACAACCAAAAACTTTAAAATAAGAAATATTTGGTTTTTTGTTATTCCATAATTCATAGGGAGTTTTTGATAAAGATGGTCTTATTAGGACCCTATTCATGATGTAACAAGCCGTATTTACGGCTTCGGCCCAAAAATATTTAGGTAAATTATGTTCATTTAACATAGTTCTTGCCATTTCTTGTAGGTTTCTAGTTTTCCTTTCAACTACTCCATTTTGTTGAGGATTTCTTGGAGTTGAGAAGTTGTGATTGTACCCATTAACTTTGCAAAAATTTTGAAAGTCACGGTTTTGAAATTCACCACCGTGATCACTCCGAATTGATGAAATCATGAAGTCTTTTTCGTTTTGAGTGAGTTTACAAAATTTAGAGAAACACTTGAAGCAATCACTTTTGTGAGCTAAGAAATAGGTCCAAGTATATCTAGAGTAGTCATCTACAATCACAAAAGCATATTTGCTTCCACTTAGACTTGTTGTATCAATTGGTCCAAATAAGTCCAAATTGATCAATTGTAACGGTCTAGTGGTGCTAATTTGATTTTTTGGTTTGAAGCTTGTTTTTATTTGTTTGCCTAGTTGACATGCATCGCATACCTTATCCTTAATAAACTTCATATTCGGAATCCCTCGTACTAATTCTTGAGATGAGATTTTAGATATTATTTTCATGCTTGCATGGCCTAATCTCCTATGCCAAAGCCAAGCATCATCATTTACAGCGGAGAAACACATTTCATTACTTAGTTCATCAAGATTGATGGTATAGACATTATTTTATTTTAAAGCAATCATAGTCATGTTATGATTTGGTTTTTCAATAATGCACATATTTGATTCAAATCTAACGATATAACCTTTATCGCATAATTGACTAATGCTCAACAGATTATGTTTCAATCCATCAACCAGTAACACATCATCAATAGAAAAACTTGATTTGTTACCTATGGTTCCCTTGCCAATGATTTTGCCTTTGTTGTTGTCTCCGAAGGTGACATAGCCTTCGTCCATGCTAGTGAGCTTGGAGAATTGGGATGGATCTCCGGTCATATGCCTTGAGCATCCACTATCAAGATACCATCTCTTGCTCCTAGCATGTGATGGTGTATGTTTCTACAAGAAGGAATTATTTTTAGGTACCCATTTACTTTTGGGTGCCTCAAAAACTAATCTAACTTGTTTATCATGCTGCATAGACTTGATCATGGTTCCTTTAGGAACCCAAATCAATTTGTTCGGACTAATTTTCTTGAATGGACATTGGTAAGTTATATGTCCATATTTGCAACAAAAGTTGCAATTGCTTTGGTGTTGAACATGTAAGATAGGACCTTTAATGAAGGTGGTTGGATTTTTGTGAATACTTCTCACAAATCCGATTCCACTCCTTTTAGGAACGTGACCCTTATTTGTAAGGATCATGTTTAAGGACATGCTACCGACCTCGAATTTCTTCAAGGTGTCCTTAAGTACCAAGTTCTCATTTTGGAGAGTTTCTAGATCATGGCATTTAGCACATGGAGCTAGACTATCATGACATTCAGTTTTTAATTTATCAAAATCACAAGTAAGACTATCATGCTCCTTTTTTAGCAATTTGTATTTTCTACTAATTGTCTTACATTCATCAAATAATTCATGGAAGGCATTTAATAATTCATGATAAGGTAAATCTGCATTAATTAAATCTGTTACCTCTTCTTCGAAGGCCATTAGGGCGTAATGAGCAACTTGCTCGGTGTTGGACTCCTCTTCTTCGGACGTGCTTGAATCATCCCATGTTGCCTTGAGCGCCTTCTTCTTTGATGCTTTCTTTTTGGCTTGTGGACAAACGTTCTTGTAGTGTCCCGGTTTCTTGCACTCATAGCAAATTACTTGGTCCTTCTTGTGTTCGAATTTATTTTTTGTATTATTTTTAAATTTATTCTTTCTTAAATATTTTTTAAATTTTTGAGTCAAAAGTGCAATATCATTGTCACTGTCCTCATCACTTGATGTTCCTTTCAAGTGGTCTTCTTGTGATGTGAGTGTCATATCCTTCCTGTTCTTTGGAAAGGGGTTCTCGAGCTCATTATGAGCTTGACATGTCATTTCGTAGGTCATTAAAGACCCAATGAGTTCTTCAAGAGGGAATGTTTTAAGGTCTTTGACCTCTTGAATGGTCGTAACTTTTGGATCCCAACTTTTTGGGAGAGATCTTAAGATTTTAGTTACTAGTTCAAAGTTAGTAAAACCTTTACCAAGAGCTTTGAGTCCATTGATGACATCCGTGAATCGGGTGTACATGTCTCCGATTGACTCACTTGGTTTCATTCGAAAGCATTCGTAAGAGTGCACAAGGATGTTGATTTTGGACTATTTCACTCGGCTAGTGTCTTCATGAGTGACTTCAAGAGTTCTCCAAATATCAAAAGCCGAATCACAAATTTAAACGCGATTAAATTCATTTTTATCTAGTGCACAAAACAAGGCATTCATAGCCTTTGTATTTAAAGTAAAAATCTTTTTTTCCGATTCATTCCATTCGCTCATCGGAAGAGAAGATTTTTGAAATCCATTCTCGACAATAGACCAAAGCTCAAAGTCCATAGAAATGAGGAAGATCCTCATGCGAGTCTTCCAATATATGTAATCTGACCCATTAAACAAAGGTGGTCGTGCAATAGAATGGCCCTCTTGCATGCCGGAGTAAGCCATCTCTCTTGGGTATTAAACCAAATATGAGAGTGAGCCTTGCTCTAATACCAATTTTTAGGATCGAAGCGGCACTAAGAGGGGGGGGTGAATTAGAGCAGCGGCTTAAAACGTTGGTTTCGACAAATCTTTCGTACGATAAAAATCGGAATCGGAAGTGCTTAACTTGAAAGCGTATTCGTAAAGTTGTGCAGTAAATGTAATGAGGAAATAAAGCAAGTAAAAGGGTTTGCAGTAATGTAAATAGCAGTAATGAAATGCAAACCAGAGATTACGCCATTTTTAAAGTGGTTCGGTCAAGTGACCTACATCCACTTGCGAGGCCCCTCTTCGATGAGGCTCCCACCTTCCACTAGCAAATCTCTTGAAAGGGAAGGGTAAATACCCCTCTTACAACTTTTACAAGCGGTTCACTCTCTTACAGAATTTCAGCAAGAAAGAAGGAGGTGAACACTAGCAAATTGAAAACAAGAAAGACAAAGACTCTTCTAAGACTTTTCTCTCAATCACTTGCTGCTCAAAAAGTTATGTTCTCAGCTGAGACTTGAGGGGTATTTATAGGCCTCAAGAGGATTCAAATTTGGGCACCAAAAATTTGAATTCTCTTATGTTCCCGATGCTGGTGGTGCCACCGCCCAGCGCTCAGGTGCTGAACGGTGCAACCGCCTAGCCCAGGTGGTGTCACCGCCCAGCTCTCGGGTGCTGGGCGGTGCCACCGCCCAGCCAGGCGGTGCCACCGCCTGGCTCTCCGGTTCACTGGTTTGGCTTAATTTTAGCCCAAACCAAATCTGACTTTGGGCCCAGTTGGCCCCTAACCAGGATATAGGATTATCTTTTAATCCTAATCCTAATTACAAGTGAACTACATAACAAAACACATCCTAAGCAAGTTTTCAACTGCGAACGTCGAGTCTTGTTCCGGCGAGCTTTCCGACGAACTTCTTCCGATGGACTCCCATCAAGCTCCAGAACTTGTGATGACTTTAACGAGTAGCCGAGCCTTCTCGGTGATCTCTGTGAACCTCCGACAATCTCTTCGGCGAACTTCCAAAAATTCCGACAGGTTCCCGATTTCTTCTCGGTTGGTTCCGGCAGCATCTCCGACGATTCTTCAGACTCTTAAACGTCCATCGAACTTGACTCTAGTATCCTTGCTTTATATTTTCTGGTTATCGTAGTTAATCCTGCACACTTAACTCAATAATATGGATTAGATCAATTAACCAACCAATTGATTATATCATCAAAATCCGAGATTCAACAAAAGGTACAAAGATTTCAACCATTTCATAAACAAATGAAGGATCAAGTCATGAATCGAAAATTCCATGAATCATTTCGACAAATGTCCTTTTAAATAATCGAGATGATCATCAAGGGAAATCTTATGTTATTCTAAGAAATCAAAATCATGATTTTGATAAAACTCATCTCAAATTCAAATCACCAAAATCATTTTTATGGTTCACAAAATTCATAACATAAGTAGATTCATGATTTCATTGATAATATATTTTTCCTTTTTTAAGTATTTCATTTTACGTGATTGATTTCATGTTAGCATGCTTTTTCATTTATGTTAAATAAAAACATGCATCAACACTTAGGATCGAAAAATGAATTTCATCATAAAATCATGAAGATCAATAAATAAAAAAAAGGAATTATTAGGATCAAGAAAATCCAAAAATGAAATTTAACACTTTCATGCATTCGGACATAGTTTTGCTATAGATTTTCAAATTCAATCATGAAGATAAAATATGCTCATGATCATGGAAATTTTTGTATCCAAAACACATCATTTCCAACATGTTATTAAGGCATGTAATAATGTAAAATCATCAAGATACACATGCATGGATTAATCCTAAGCATTATCACATATCATATAATTATCATCCCTAATGTTGCATACATCATTCAACATTTCAAAACATAACATGCATGAAACCTTAGCAATATACTTTTCATGATCAAATTTTTAATTTTTCAAAAATGCTAAAAAGAAAAACATGATATAATTTTTGAAAAATAATTTTTTATTTCCTATTCCTACTATCTAAATTAAACACTCATGAAAGACTTCAAGTAATTTCAAAATAATTCAAGAGAGTTGAGTTACTTACCTTGTAGTCGAAGCTCGTCAAAGCCCAATTTGCCATTTCACCTTTGGAAGTTTTTTATTCATCCTTGGTTGCCTTCCTCTTCTTTGGCCTCTTCCTCCGTTCAAGTTCATTGTTTATTTTAGATTTTTGTTTAATAAACTTATTAAGATTTAGTATTCGAAGTTTATCATCATAGTCCTCATCACTTGAGTCATCGATCAAGTGGTATTCATTTGTCCGGAGTTCCAAATCCTTCCTATTCTTTGGAAGGTGATTTTGTTCATCATGTTCATTATGTGCATTGTGCACCATTTCATATGTCATCAATGAACCAATTAGTTCTTCAAGTGGAAAAATATTTAAATATTTTATTTCTTGTATTGCGGTTATTTTAGGATCCCACCTTTTTTGAAGGGATTTTAAGATCTTGCTTAAGAGATCAAAATTCAAAAAAGATTTACTAAGAACTCTTAGATTATTGACAACATCCATGAAATAGGTGTACATGTCGCCTATAGTCTCACTTGGTTGCATTCAAAAAAGCTCAAAATCAAGCAATAAAATGTTAACTTTCGAGTCTTTGACTTTACTAGTTCCCTCGTGCGTGATTTCAAGTGTTCGCCAAATATCAAAAGTCATTTCGCACGTAGAAATCCGATTGAACTCATTTTTGTACAAATCATAAAATAAGACATTCATAGCCTTTGCGTTTAAAGAAAAATACTTCTTCTCCAAATCCGACCATTTGTTCATCGGTTTAGAGGGAAGTTGAAAACCTTTTTTAATAATATTCCATAAATCCAAATTCATAGAAATCAAGAAAACTCTCATTCGAGTTTTCCAATAAGTGTAGTCCAATCCGTTAAACAATAGTGGACGAACAACCGATAAGCCCTCTTGAAAGCCATGAAGAGCCATTTCCCTCGGGTGTAAATCCGAAATGAGAAATACCGGGCTCTGATACCAATTGTTAGGATTAAGAGCACTAAGAGGGGGGGGTGAATTAGTGCAGCGGAAAACTTTCGACATTTAAAACTACGTTTGTACGATGAAATCATTTCCGACATAAAACCGTTTTCGGAAACTTAACTTGAAAGTGAGTTCGTAAATGAGTGCAGCAAAAGTAATGAGGAAGTAAAGCACATATGGAGGTTTGTAGTAATGTAAGCAGCAAGAATAAATGCAAACCAGAGAAGACGAGAGTTTATAGTGGTTCGGTGAATCGTGACCTACATCCACTCCTCTGATTCCCCTTTCATCGAGGCCACCGGTATCCACTAACGATCTTCCTTTACTAGGTGAAGATCAACCTCCTTCTTACACCCCTCTTCTCCTTTTACCGGGTTTACGAGACAACCCTTACAAGCACTCACTCTCCTCTCTTAAACATAATTCTAACACTTAAGCTAGAGGAGGGGAATTCTAGAGATTGCAGCAACGTTTTCTCTCTTTTAATCTCTCTGTGCTTGTGTGTTTTACCCAGGGATGGGAGGGGTATTTATAGGCTCCAAACTGGTTTGAATTTGGAGCTCAAAAATATCATTTCCCGGATTTCCGAGGTCCTAGCGGTACCACCTCCTGACTGGGGCGGTACAATCGCCTGGCAGCTCGGAGACTGAGCCTCTAGGCGATGCCACCACCTAACAGGGGTGGTTGCACCACCCTATCTCGCTCGGAGACTGAGCCCTGGCGGTGCCACCACCTGACTAGGGCGGTTGCACCGCCTGGCAAAGCTCGGAGACCGAGCTCAAGCGGTTACACCGCCTGTTAGGGGTGGTTGCACAGCCTAGTCTCGCTCGGAGACTGATTCCAAGCGGTGCCACCACCTGCCTAGGGCAGTTGCACCGCCTAGTTTTCTGTTAGGACTCTAGCTAGGAGAGTCCTAATTGAGAGGGACATTCATGTAAACCCTACCTATGCCGACCCCTATTAAAGAGGTGAAGTGGCTGGCTAGGGTTAGGAGGTTATTTCTTAGAGAAGAATAAGGAGTTGTAAAGGAATAGGAGTCTTGAGTAGGAGTCATATTATGAGTTGGTTATAAGTAGGAGTCTTGAGTTGGAGTCCTACTAGGAGTTGGTTAGAAGTAGGAGTCTTAAGTAAGAGCCCTATTAGGAGTTAGGGTTTAGAAGTCCTATAAATAGTCATGTATTCCACCTCTTTTGATAAGCAATAGATGAATCTTTTCTGAAGCCTTTGAGCAGCAACTTGGAGGGAGGAACCCCTATAGAGTTCCAAGGAGGCCGATCCCCTAAAGAGATCAACCCCAAGTTTAGAATCTGCAAGGGTTCTAACACCTGGTATTAGAGCAGCGTTCTTGGCATCTCGCTGCCCTTCCACTGCCATCCATTAGCCCTCCACAACCGCCCAAAGCAATTCCCACAATTGCTTAAAAGATCATAGCCGAATTCCGCCATCATCTCCACCACCGTGGATCATCCTTTGATCTCCCCATGAATTGCAACAGGTTCTGGTTTCCTACCTTACTACTGCTGCAATTTAGTTATCCTTATTCGAAAATCCAAAAAAAAAAAAACTGTTCCTATATTGCTGCATAAACCTTTCGTCACAAAGTTTTCATCTCTACGACGAAAGATACATTGAAGAATTCTAGCCGCATAGCACCATTTGTTTGATCTTGCTACTGTGCTTTTTCTATCCAAATTTCTATGAAATTTTTATGACATCTATGACACTTCCTAACAGCATATTTCCCTTTAGTTTTTTTGAAAAATTCTCAATATAAAATATTGATCTTTTACGTCTAATCTGCTATACTTGAAAATCTGCACTGTAAAATTTCAGCCGCATAACACTGTTTGTTTGATCTTGATACTACATTATTTCTATCCAAATCTCTATGAAATTTTATGATAGCTTTGACACTTCCTAACAGTATAATTCCCTTTGGTTTCATCAAAAAATTCTTAATATAAACCACTGATCTTTTACGTCCAATCTGCTATACTTAAAAATCTGTGCTGTAGAAAATTTCAGCCGCATATTGTTGCCTTAACCCATCTATTTGCAATCTTTTTTGAATGAAACTTCTTATACACTTCATAGATCATCTTGGCTTCCATCTGTGATTGGTCTATTAAGAAATTCATCTCTAAAAATGATTTTGTGTTGCTGCAAATTTTCATCGTAACCCGCTAAAATTTCTCGACGAGAATTCTGCAATCGCAAATTACACCAATTTCCTTGCTATTATACTGCCAAAATTTTCTTGATTAAATTAGATATCCTTACTGTCATATAAACTGTGATTTTTCTATCAATTCTCTCCTCAATTCTCTCAAGTTTTTGGTAAAAATTACATCGAGAAACCATTGTTTCTTCGACGACAATTCTACTCTTACAAGACAGCACATACTTGCTGCAACTTCCACATATTTCTATCAAACCTTTGCTACCATCTACCACAGATCCAAAACTTTCATCTACAGCCCTAAAACTCCACCAAACTACACCCTCAAACTGCACCCAAAATAGCCACAAAACAAGCCCAAACCGTAGCCTACATCCACCGATCTATCAACCCTTTCGACCATCACCTCTCTCAACCTATACATGTCTTTAACCTGACAACAAAAGAGAGATTTTAACATCATAGATTTGGAGGCATATACTATGGTATCTAAGGAGGCAATCAATGCTAAATTCGAAGCCTTGGAGGCGCGAATGGAGGATAAGATTCGGACGCTCTTTACCGAACTCAGATTGGGCCGACCACTAAGCCCGAAAAAATCATATCACGGAGAGAGCTTTGCCCAATCGCACCAGGCCCAAAGAGATGAGTTCCAAGGGAGGGGAGGCTCTATGACTGACCCCAACTATCTATACATGAGAGTGGACTTCCCTAGATGGGAAGAAGGAGACCCGATTGGTTGGATCTCGCGCGTAGAGCGATATTTTTAGTACCACAAAACCGTAGATGCATCTATGGTGAAAATTACAGTTAAACACCTTAAAGGAGGATGCTATACAATGGTTTGACTGGTTTGAACATACTTATGGAGTCCTTTCATGGCAACAATTCAAAGAAGGACTGCTGATCCGCTTCAGACCAACCGATTACGAGAATATTGACGGACAACTAGCAAAGATCCAACAAACCTCAACCATTCAGGAGTACCAAACTAGGTTTGAAAGGTTATCTAATAAAACTCATGATTGGTCTCAAAAACAGCTATTGAGGACCTTCATTGAGGGCTTGAAGCTGGAGATCCGAGGAGAAGTTAAAGCGCGACAACCGTATACGCTTATGGCAGCCATCTCTTTTGCACGACATCAAGAGGAGCAATTGAACCATGAAGCTCGGAGGACTAAGGTCGCTCCTCAACCAGTAATATTGAAGTCCTTAGCCCCCCCTACTGTTGACCAAGTCCCTACACCAAAGAGGTTAACAAGAGAAGAGCTTCGAGAGCGATATGCGAAGGGGTTATGTTGGCATTGTGACGAGCCGTGGAGCCATGAGCATCGCTGTAGTAAAGGGGGACTTCTTATGATTGAACTGATAGAAGAAGAGGTCATTGAACATCCAAAAGAGAGACTTGAACATGAAGAAGAAGATGCATAAGAAGAGCCACAATCGACCGAAGTTACGATATATACACTAGCTGCCTACTCAAACCCGCAAACGATGAAAGTTGGAGGCCTTCTCAAACAACAACCGATCACTGTTCTCATCGACACGGGCAATACTAATAACTTCCTAAACAGTAAGGTTGCTGTCTATATGAACTTACCTATTGAGAATTGCAGCAAGTTTGTCGTTAAGGTCGCCAACGGACAGATTTTGAAGTGTGATCATAGGTGCCCGTAGGTGAAACTGTTGCTGCAGGACCAAGAGATAATTGCAGATTTCTTCCTCCTCCCTCTTGATGATCATGAGGCCATAATCAGAATTAAATGGTTGATGACATTATGTGATATTTCTTGGAATTTTATACAACTAATTATAAAATTTTACAGTATGGAGAAATAGGTGATACTGCACGGGAAACGTGAGGGCGACGTAACGACGATTTGCACACAACAAATGGAGAAGGTTTTGCATAAAGCATGCAGTGGCTTTTTGGTATAACTTGAGCGGCAAACTAAGGGAGAGCCAACAAAATTTGAAGATCCAAATCTACTTCCTTTGCTTGCTGAATTTTCAGATATATTTGACGAACCTCATAACCTACCTCTTACCTGTCGGATGATCATTGTATAACGATTCTTCCAGGTAAATCTCCAGCAAATGCTCAGCCATATCAGTATCCACATCTCCAGAAGGATGAAATAGAAAGGATTGTAAAAGAGATGCTCAAACAGGAGTTATTCGACCATGTTGCAGCCCCTACTCTTCACCGGTGCTCCTCATACGAAAGAAGGATAGAATATGACGATTATGTGTTGATTACCGAGATCTCAATGGCATAACCATCAAGGATAAAAACCCTATTCCAGTAGTAGATGAGTTGCTAGATGAAAGGGAGCACAAATCTTCACAAAGTTGGACCTTCGATACGGGTATCATCAAATACGAGTATGCGAAGAAGACATACCGAAAACCACCTTTTGAACACACAACAACCACTATGAATTTTTGCTTTCTTCAAAAGAAGGTGGAATATCTTGGGCATATCATATCAGAGGAAGGTGTGGCAGTAGACCCCTTCAAAATTGGAGCAATGCAAAACTGGCTGACCCCAAGGAACATAAAATTGCTACATGGCTTTCTGGGTTTAACAGGCTACTACTGCAAGTTCGTGAAAAACTATGGAGAGATCAGTGCACCACTTACTTCCTTACTGAAAAAAGATATCTTCCAATGGTCGGATAGAGCCTCCGCTGCCTTTGATAAACTTAAGGCAGCCATGACGACAACGCCGGTGCTAACACTACCATATTTTAACCGATCCTTCGTTATTGAGGTCGACGCATCTGGAGTTGGAATTGGAGCCATTCTCATGCAAGATAGTCAACCACTCACATACACTAGCAAAGCATTATCTCCCTCCCATCAAAATAAGTCAACATATGATAAGGCGATGCTCGCCATTATGCGCGCAGCAACGAGGTGGAGACCCTACTTGATTGGCCAACGATTTTAAATTAAAACCAATCATAAAAGCCTCAAGTACTTTTTGGGGCAAAAGATATCATCCCCTGAGCAGCAAAAATGGGTAACAAAACTTCTTTGATTTGATTATGATATAACTTATAAAAAGGGGAAAGAGAATGTTCTTGCAGATGCGCTTTCGCAATTACCCGAGCAAGTTGAAGTTTCGGCCGTTTCACTTCCGACCAGTGACTTCTTAAGGATATTAAGATGGAATGGCAGGAAGATTCAGAGACTAGTAAGATTATATAAAAAAAAAAAAATTGGAGGAAGCACCAAGCCCCATGGCTCATTACAATTGGGACTCAAAAGAATTACACTATAAGGGACATATTGTGCTTATGATAAATTCTACTTGCATCTTCACGAGCAGATTTTAGACAAAGTTATTCCATATGCAGGGTACTAAATTGAAAAGGAGTATGACATATCACCCATAAACCGACGGCTAGACGGAAGTTGTAAATAGGTGTTTGGAGATAGCCCAAAGCCACCCACCAAATATGACTACCCAAGGAGAACTTTAGACTCAGCCAAGTGCCATTATTGATCGACGGATCGTAACTCGACGATGATGATCCACTACTGAATTGCTAATATAGTGGGCAAACCTACTAATAGAAGATGCCACTTGGGAGAACTATGATGACTTGAAGATCAAATTCCCAAAATTCATGAATCGTCAGCCTCGAGGACAAGGCTGATTTGAAGAGGGCGGGTTTGTTAGGACTCTAGCTAGAAGAGTCCTAATTGAGAGGGACATTCATGTAAAACCTACCTAAGCCGACCCCTATTAAAGAGGTGAAGTGGCCGGCTAGGGTTAGGAGGTTATTTCTTAGAGAAGAATAAGGAGTTGTAAAGGAATAGGAGTCTTGAGTATGAGTCCTATTAGGAGTTGGATATAAGTAGGAGTCTTGAGTAGGAGTCCTATTAGGAGTTGGTTAGAAGTAGGAGTCTTAAGTAAGAGTCCTATTAGGAGTTAGGGTTTAGAAGCCCTATAAATAGTCATGTATTCCACCTCTTTTGATAAGCAATAGATAAATCTTTTCTACAGCCTTTGAGCAGCAACTTGAAGGGAGGAACCCCTATAGAGTTCCAAGGAGGCCGATCCCCTAAAGAGATCAACCCCAAGTTTAGAATCTGCAAGGGTTCTAACACTTTCCTGGGAGACTGTCTCCTGGGCAGTGCCACCGCTGACCCTGGCGGTGCCACCGCCTAGTAGGAATTCTAGTCCGAATGGGTTGATCCATTCGGCCCAATTTGGGTCTGTCAAGGGCCCAATTGCCCCCAGATTAAGTTAATGGGATCACCTCCCATTCCTAACTTAATCTACATGATAACTATGACATTTCTTAAGACATTTACTACAACTTGCTCCGGTGTGTCAATCGCTTCTTCCGGTGAGCTTCTGACGAACTTCCGGCGAACATCCGACGAACCTTCGGCGATGCTCCGACGGACTTCCGGCAAACTCCTGGACTTGCGACGATCCACTTGGCGAGTTCCGACGAGCTTCTTTTGACAAGCTTCTGGACTTCTCGGATTTGTTCCCGCAGAAACTCCGATGATCGTCCGGACTTTCGTCGAACTCTCGAACTCCCAACGTGATCATAGTTTTGACTCCAGCACAACTCCTGCTGCATGTCTTACTTCCATCGTAGTTAATCCTGCACATGTAAAATAAAACTTCGATCGAGACAATTAATCCTTTGCAATTAACCAAGTTGTCCAGAATGTCATTGGTCCCTCGACGCTTCGTCCGATTATTCGATGCATCGTCCTCTCCTGCGGCCTATTGCCCAATTGGCCAGTTGACTCCATAACTCCGATATCCTTGGCACAATACCCGCTCTTCTTGGCCCGATGCCCGAGTCCACGGCCTGAAGCCTTCTATCGTTAGGTCGACCGATCCACCGGCCCGACGTCCAATCTTCTGACATGTTCCTCTAGCATAACATGATTTTTCCTGTTTTAATTATCTCATCCTGATCGAAGCATCCTACAACACTCAAAACGCAGATTAAAACATAAACATATATCAAGTGGTTTCATCATCAAAATACGAGATTCAACAAACTTATGTAGACTAATTTCTTAAATGGACATTTGTAAACAACATGTCCAGATTTACAACAAAAGTTGCATTTCAAATGAGGTGAAACATGTAATATGGGTCCTTTAATGAAGGTGGTAGGATTTTGGTGAGATCTTCTCACAAAACCAATTTCACTTCTATTTGCGACGTGACCCTTGTTTGCAAGGATCATGTCCAAGCCTTTGCTACCGACCTTAAACTTGTTTAAGGACTCTTTAAATAGCAAATTCTCATTTTTTATTGCTTCTAAGTGTTCACACTTAGAGCATGGAGGAGTTTGAAGACTATCAAGCTTATTTTGTAGTCAGGCATACTCTTTCTTTAATAGATTGAACTTCTTACTAATAGTTCTACACTCATCAAATAATTCATGAAAAGTGATAGAAAGTTCATCGAAAGATAATTCTTCATTAATTAAATTACATACTTCTCCTCGTAAAGTCGTTGCTAGCTTCTTCATTCTTGGAATCACTTGAGTCATCCCAAGTTGCTTTTAAGGCTTTCTTCTTCTTCATTGCTTCTTCTTGGCTTTGGGGCATTCATTTTTAAAGTGTCCCGTCTTCTTATATTTGTAGAATATTACTTGGTCCTTTTTATGTTCAAGTTTATTTTTGGTATTATTTTCAAATATGTTCTTTCTTATAAATTTTTTAAATTTTTGAGTTAAAAGTGTAATGTCATTGTCACTGTCCTCATCACTTAATGTTCCTTTCAAGTGGTCTTCTTGTATTTTATGTGACATATCCTTCCTGTTCTTTGGAAGGGGGTTCTCGAGCTCTTCATGAGCATGACACGTTATTTTGTAGGTCATAAGAGACCCAATAAGTTCTTCAAGAGGAAATGATTTAAAGTCCTTAGCCTCTTGAATGGCTGTAACTTTTGGATCCCAACTCTTTGGAAGGGATCTTAAAATTTTAGTTACTAGTAAGTTAGAAAAACCTTTACTAAGAGCTTTGAGTTCATTGATGACATCCGTGAAACTGGTGTACATGTCTCTGATGGACTCACTTGGTTTTATCCAGAAAAGTTTATAAGAATGCACAAGAATGTTGATTTTGGACTCTTACATGCCGGAGTAAGCTATATCTCCTAGGTATTAAATCAAATATGAGAGTAAGCCTTGCTCTGATACCAATTGTTAGGATTAGAGTGGCACTAAAAGGGGGGGGGGTGAATTAGTGCAGTGGATTAAAACTTGTAAATTTGAAAATGATTTCATAAATGCGTAGAGATTTCAATTCATTAATGACTTGGAGAAAGTAGCTCAAGTAAAGTGAGAAGATGAAAATCGAAAGGTAGCTGCTATGTAAATAACGGTTTTAGAAAAGTAAATACTCACACATTCAAGGAACACACCCATTTAAAGTGGTTCGGTCAAAATGACTTACATCCACTTGCGAAGCCTTCTTCAATGAGGCTCCCAACTTCCACTAGCAAATCACTTTGAAGGGGAAGGACAAATACCCCTCTTACAACCTTTTACAAGTAGTTCACACTCTTACAGATTTTACAAGTAGTTCACACTCCAAACTTGGCCCAAATCAATCCAAACTCGGGCCCAATTGGGCCCTAACCAGGTTATAGGATATACTCTTAATCCTAACCCTAATTACATACAAACTACGAAATTAAGACATAGTCCTAAGCAGGTTTTTAACCGGCAACGTCGAGTTTTCTTTCGACGAGCTTTCCAACGATCATCCAGCAGACTTCCAATACACCCTCGGATTTCTTTCGGTGGACTCCCAGTAGGCTCCGAGTCTTATGGTGAGTTTAGTGAGTCTTTGGCAAGTAGCCAAACCTTCTCGGTGATCTCCGCGAACCTCCGACGATCTCTTCGGCGGAATTTCAAAAACTTCAGCAAGCCCCCGATTTTTTCTTGGCTGGTTCCGGCAGCACTTCCGATGAATCTTCGGACTCTCGGCGGACTCTCAAACACCCATCAAACTTGACTTCAGTAGACTTGCTTTATTCTTCAATCTATCGTAGTTAATCCTGCACACTTAACTCAATAATATGGATTAGATCAATTAACCCATCAATTGATTTCATCATCAAAATCTAAGATTCAACAATCTAAGATTCACCATCAATTGATGTAGAGGTCATGAGCAATGAAACTGAAATAAATAGTCTTCATTCCTTGTGTGAAGAAGAGTTGGAACCCCTTTAATCCTTTATCCTTTCTAAAGTTTGGAAGATGTGGAGCAGAGAACAACTTGCTAGCTAAGGTGGGAGATATTTCAGGCAAAATGCATTGTCTATTATGCTGACTATTTTTACATGCCAATATCATACAAACAATGGCCACAATCTGCACACTTTTCCATTTAATTCTCTTGAAATAAATCAATGATTTCTTCTTCCTTCCAAATCTTGAATTGTTTACTTTATGCTTTGTTTGTCAGGCCATCATATAAGTTGCAGGCTTTTAGTGTAATTAGGAAACATACCTCCAATGCTGTAACAAATGAAATGATGATTATTGGAAATACTGGATTGAATTAAAATATTTTGAGTTTTTTAAAGATTGTATTTATAAGTCGACAATTGAGATCATCGATTGGATCATCTGGAAAAAATTTTGTAATCTTAATTTATGAGGATAGGATAACTGTCAAATATAAAGTTTTTTTTGTGTGCTAACAACCAAAAGATACGATGCTTTTGTTCTATAAAGAAATGAAAGTATCTCTTTTTTAAAAAATGCATTGGTCACATCATTCATTATTAAATTGAAAAACAACTATGATATATGATTTCTATCATTTCCTTGAATATAAAAAAATAAAAATTGATTTGTGGTATAAATTATTTTTTATTTTTTCATAATAAATATTGAATCGCTCTTTAGATTATGTTATAATTGTTTGACTTTTCTCTCTTCATTGTCCTTTATATTATGTTAAAAAAATAGACCTTTCTCTCTTTAGATTATGTTAATTTTTTGACTTTTCTCTCTTTAGATTATGTTAAAATAGACCTTTTCACACTATTATATTTGATGTATTACTAAATGTAATAAATAAAACAAACAACACATAGCTTAGAGGTGAAGAAGAAAAGCTTGAGATGAGATTTTTATTCAAACAACAACATGAAATAAAACAATTATAATACTTGGTTACTATGGGCTATAGAGAGCTGGGGGATGACAATTTTTTTGGCAAAGCTCCCATACTATATAACACCTTTGATCATATTAACAACATACGCATTCAAAACCACCTTCACAATTAAATTTCAATCATGGAATTGCCACTATTTTGTTTCCCTCTTCCATCCTTTCAATATCTCAACCTTTAATTTAGGACAATAAAAAGCAAAACCAAATTAGTAGAAGAAAAATATTTTATTTTATTTTATTTTTTGTTAAGATGAGATTAGCGAGTATTGTCATTGATCATCTTTTAAAATCTATTTGCGTCGTTTGACGAAAGGAACATATTAAGACCACTTAACTACCTATTCAATTTTAATTTAATTAAAATAAAAAATGTAAGAGTGTCCAAAAATAATTAACACAAGGATGCTTAACATGACTAAGAGTATATAGACATCCAAGGATTGCTAGCATGATAACCAAGTGTGTGGCTATCTTGAGTGAATGATGTTTAAAGATTTCAATTGAGCATTTTTATATAGACTTTTTGAATGTTCAAATATAGTAGGAAAGAAACTTGTGATTTTGTTAAAAATTATTGGAATGGAAATCAAAATAATTCATCCACCTTTTTATAGTAAATCGATGATATACAATAACCATATTAAGCAGTCCATTGTCCCACATATAGGTTTTTGTTTTACCGAACCCTCATGGTGAGAATTAAAAAAGATCTTTTATTTAACCTAGTTAACAAATAGGTTGAAAATCTAAATATTATATTTTAATGTATCTATTAGAGTTTTACATAATTTGGAATTACTTATTTTAGCTACTTGGAAATAATTAGCTATCATCTAGTGCGAAGATTGAATTCTATCGACTTCAATTATGGTTAATTATTTTAATATGCTTTGATCTATTTGAAGTTTACTAAGGTCTCATTACTTAATAATATTTAGATATGGAGAAAAGTGTGTGTCCTTGTGTAATATCATAAAAGAAACCACCCGAACATAGTCCAATTAAAAAGATAGATAAATGTTCGTGAATTAATGCAAGTTCATATCATATTTTCAAATTTTATCTTAGTCAAGTATATCATACAAGTAAGAATTACTACCATGACTCCCCTAGAGACTTTATAATAAACCATTGCTAAGTCATGTTTTTCTTAGCATAAGAAAATTTTTACATTTTGAGCTAGCCATATAGCAAAAAAGTTTATTAGCTTGAATGATGTTATCGCGTTTATTTGTACCTGAGACAAAAGAATTTTATCTTTGCTTGCCAACTTATTTAAAAAATAATTTATTCTCAGAGCTAAAATCTTAGCTAAGAGTTGTAATATGGTATCATATAGAGTCACAAAACAAAATAAGTCATCGCAAAAGCTAATCATTTTTTTGAAGTAATGAAAACAATGATAACTTTACCTTGTTTTGATATAAGCTTACTATCTTTATAAATTCTATTAAATGCATCGACGATGTTCATATTAATATTTTTCCTACAATTATAAAAGAATTCAAAAGAGAATACATCATGTCTAGGTTTTTATATTTTCTATTTGTTTAAAAACCACTAAAATTTCGTAGAGAATAGTGAACAAATATCAATCCATATTTAATTATTTTGACTCAATTATCAATAATTTTTCACAAACAAAGCATTAGTCTTTTCAACTAATCAATTGAGTTATTCTTCATCATGAAAATTTATGTTTCATCAGTATTAAGAATCTTTGAAACAGGACATAGAAAGCAAGGAAGCTTTTTAGTGTAAGTATTGATTCTATACTCATTGCTAAAAATTATTCGACATAATATTGTGTATATTTACAAAGTGGTGAATGGATCTGCCAACTAGATGACCAATTTTGCAAAGAGTAATACATCTACATTACATAATTTTGGAGTAATATATTGATGATTTTCTTTCGAAGGAAAGTTGAGTGGAAAATTAAGGGAGATGATTATTATCAATTGTCCACCTTACATTCTGTGTAGAATTTTTTTCAATATGCTTCTTTTCTCTACATACACTTAATAATACTTATAATTCTTTTATCTCTCAACTTTAAAGTAATTAATTCCTTTTCACGAAATTTTATTTTACTTGCATTTAAATGTGCTATCTTAAATTATACGAACTTTTTTACATTGGACAACTTTCTATCAGAGGAAAAAAAATATAATTTTCAGAAACAACAATACCTCTAGCAAAATATCTTTATATTTCCATTCTAGAAATATTATATGGCACACAAAAAAAATTTTAATTGCATAACTCCATCATACATTATATAATATAAAAATTCTTTTTCATACCCAACATTTTGAGAAGCCTTGTGCATTGAGTACGTCCATTTTATTGGTTATATTATCAAAATATATAAATTATTTAATTATTTATGTTTTATATAAATTAAACGTCAAGAAAGGAAAAGGTTGGATATTAGTGCTGTAAAGGTCGTGAGCAATGAAACTGAAATAAATAGTCTTCATTCCTTATGTGAAGAAGAGTTGGAACCTCTTTAATCCTTTATCCTTTCTAAAGTTTGGAAGATGTGGAGCAAAGTTCAACTTGCTATCTACGGTGGGAGATATTTCAAGCAAAACGCATTATCTATTATACTGACTACTTTTACAAGCCAATATCATCCAAACAATGGCCACAATCTGCACACTTTTCCATTTAATTCTCTTTAAATAAATCAATGATTTCTTTCTCCTTCCAAATCTTGTATTGTTTACTTTGTGTTTTGTTTGTCAGGCCATCATATAAGTAGCGGGCTTTTAGTGTAATTAGGAAAAATACCTCCCAATGTTGTTACAAATGAAATGATGATTATTGGAAATACTAGATTAAATTAAAATATTTTGAGTTTTTTAAGTATTGTATTTATAAGTCGACAATTGAGATCATCGGTTGGATCATCTATAAAAAATTTTACAATCTTAATTTATGAGGGTAGGATAATTATCAAATATAAAATTTTTTAATGTGCTAACAACCAAAAGATATGATACTTTTGTTCTATAAAAAAATGAATGTATCTCTTTATAAAAAAATACATTGGTAACCTCGTTCATTATTAAATTGAAAGGCAACTATGATATATGATTTCTATCATTTCCTTTGAATATAAAAAAAATGAAAATTGATTTATGGTATAAATTAGTTTTTATTTTTTCATAATAAATATTGAATAGCTCTATAGATTATGTTATAATTATTTGTCTTTTCTCTCTTCAATGTGCAAGACAAAAACAGACCTTTTCGCACATTATATTTCATATATTACTAAGCGTAATAAATAAATCAAACAACATATAGCTTGGAGGTGACGAAGAAAAGCTTGAGAAGAGATTTTTATTCAAACAACAACATGAAGTAAAACATTTATAATAGGTGGTCACTGTGGGCTATAGAGAGCTAGGGGATGACAATTTTTTTGGCAAAACTCCCATGCTATATAACACCTTTGATCATATAGACAACATACGCATTCAAAACCACATTCACATTTAAATTTCAAGCATGGAATTGCCACTATTTTGTTTCCCTCTTCCATCCTTTCAATATCCCGACCATTAATTTTAAGATAACAAAAAGTAAAACCAAATTAGTTGAAGAAAAATATTTTATTTTCTTTTTTGGTTAAGATGAGATTAGCAAGTATTGTCATTGATCATCTTTTAAATTATATTTGCGTCGTTTGACGAAAGGAGCATATTAAGACCACTTAACTACTTGTTTAATTTTAATTTAATTAAAATAAAAAATACAAGAGTGTCAAAAAAGAATTCAAACAAGGATGCTTACCATGACTAATAGTATACAAACATCAAAGGATTGCTAGCATGATAACCAAGCCTGTGGCTAATATCTTGAGTAAATGATGTTTAAATATTCCAATTGAGCCTTTTTATATAGACTTTTTGAATGTTCAAATATAGTATGAAATAAACTTATGATTTTATTAAAAATTAATGGAATGGAAATCAAAACAATTTGTCTACCTTTTTATAGGAAATCGATGATATATAATAACCATATTAAGCAGTCCAATGTGCCACTTATAGGTATTTGTTTTACCGAACCCTCATGGTGAGAATTAAAAAAGATCTTTAATTTAACCTAGTTAACAGAGAGGTTAAAAATCTAAATATTGTATTTCAATGTATCTATTAGAGTTTTACATAATTTGGAATTACTTATTTTAGCTACTTGGAAATAATTAGCTATCATCTAGTGTGAAGTTTGAATTCTTTCGACTTTGATTGTGGTTAATTATTTCAAAATATGTTTTGATCTATTTGAAGTTTCCTAAGGTCTTGTTACTAAATAATATTTAGATATGGAGAAAATTGGGTGTCCTTGTGTAATATCAGAATGGAAACCACCTAGACATAATCCAATTAAAAAGATAGATAAATGTTGGTGAATTATTGTAAGTTCATATAATATTTTAAAATTTTATCTTAGTCAAGTATATCATACAAGTAAGAATCACTATCATGACTCCCCTAGAGACTTTATAATAAACCATTGCTGAGTCATATTTTTTTAGCATAAGAAAATTTTTATATTTTGAGCTAACCATATAGCAAAAAAGTTTATTAGCTTGAATGATGTTGTCGTGTTTATTTGTACCAAAGAGAAAATAATTTTATGTTTACTTACCAACTTATTAAAAAAAAAAATTATTCTTGGAGCTAAAATCTTAGCCATGAGTTGTAATATGGTATCATATAGAGTCATGGAACAAAATGAGTCATCCCAAAAGCTAAATATTTTTTTGAAGTAATGAAAACATTGATAACTTTACCTTATTTTTGTTAGTTTGGCAAGTCTTATAGTCCCACATCGGGAAAATCAGACTTGTTATCTCGTATTAGAACTATAAATAAGGGTCTAGGCTTTGAAGTCAGATGCACCACAAGAGGTACCACAAGTGGCACCACAAGAAAAACCTAAGTCTTCTCTTCCAATGATCGATTGGAATGAATTGGAGAAGAAGGCTTTCGCTCTTAATGCAAAGGCTATGAATGCCTTATTTTGTGCACTTGATAAAAACGAGTTTAACCATGTTTCAACTTGTGAAACCGCATTTGATATTTGGCACACACTCGAAGTGACTCACGAAGGCACAAGTAGAGTGAAAGAGTCAAAAATCAATCTTCTGTTACATTCTTTCGAACTTTTCCGGATGAAACCGAGTGAAACCATTGGCGACATGTTTACCCGTTTCACGGATGTCGTCAACGGTCTAAAAGGACTCGGAAAAAGTTTTTCGGATTTTGAGCTCGTAAATAAGATTCTAAGATCCCTTCCTAAGAGTTGGGATCCTAAAGTCACTGCTATTCAAGAGGCAAAAGATCTACGCAACTTCCCTCTTGAAGAACTAATCGGGTCATTAATGACCTACGAGATGACTTGTAAAGCTCATGAAGAGCAAGAAGACATCCTTCCAAAGAACAGAAGGATATGACACTTAAAACTTCAAAAGGCCACTTGAGAGAAAACTCAAGAAGACATCCTTCCAAAGAACAGGAAGGATATGACACTTAAAACTTCAAAAGGCCACTTGAGAGAAAACTCAAGTGATGAGGATTGTGATGATGACTTGGCACTTCTAACGCAAAAAATAAACTTGAACCCAAGAAGGACAAGTTATTTGCTATGACCCAAGAAGGACAAGTTATTTGCTATGAATGCAAAAAGTCGAGAAGGCGCTCAAAGCAACGTGGGATGACTCGAGCGCGTCCGAAGAAGAGGAGTCCAACACCGAGCAAGTAATAGATGCAGATTTATCATTTGATAAATTATTAAATGCCTTCCATGACTTATTTGATGAATGCAAGATTATCAATTATTAAATGCCTTCCATGACTTATTTGATGAATGCAAGATTATTAATAGAAAATACAAATTGCTAAAAAAGGAGTATGATAGTCTTACTTGTAATTTTAATAAGTTAAAAACTGAATATCATGATAGTTTAAGTTCATGCATCAAATGTCATGATCTAGAAACTCTCCAAAAGGAAAACTTGCTACTTAAGGACACCTTGAAGAAATTCGAGGTTGGTAGCAAGTCATTGTACATGATCCTTGCAAACAAGGGTCACGTTCCCAAAAGAAGTGGGTCACGTTCCCAAAAGAAGTGGAATTGGATTTGTGAGAAGTCCTCACCAAAATCCAACCACCTTCATAAAAAAACAGATTTGTGAGAAGTCCTCACCAAAATCCAACCACCTTCATAAAAAAACAAATGCAACTTTTGTTGCAAATTTGGACACAAGACGCATTATTGTCCATTCAAGAAAATTAATCCAAACAAACTGATTTGGGTTCCTAGAGGAACCATGATAAAATCTATGCAACATGATAGATAATGTAGATCTATTTTTGAGGCACCCAAGAGCAAATGGGTACCTAAAGATCATCCTTTCTTGTAGAAAACTAAACCATCGCAAGCTAGGAGCAAGAGATGGTACCTTGATAGTGGATGCTCAAGGCATATGACCGGAGATTCATCTCAATTCTCTAAGCTCACTAGCATAGACGAAGGCTATGTCACCTTCGGAGACATCAACAAGGGTAAAATCATTGGCAAAGGAACCATAGGTAACAAATCCAACTTCTTTATTGAAGATGTTTTGTTAGTTGATGGTTTAAAACATAACCTCTTGAGCATTAGTCAATTATGTGATAAAGGATATATTGTCATATTTGAATCTAATGCTTGCATCATTGAAAAACCACACAAAAACATATCTATGATTGCATTGAAACAAAATAACGTATACACTATTGACATCAATGATTTGTGTAATGAAATGTGTTTTTCTGTTTTGAATTAGGATGCTTGGATATGGCATAGAAGATTAGGTCATGCTAGCATGAAACTAATCACTCAAATATCATCTAAAGAACTTGTAAGAGGAATTCCTCATATCAAGTTCATCAAAGATAGTGTATGTGATACTTGCCAATTAGGTAAACAAATTAAGGATAGTTTCAAATCTAAGAATCAAATAAGCACCTCTAGGCCCTTACAATTGATCCATATGGACTTGTTCGGACCAATCTCCACATCAAGCCTAGGAGATAGCAAATACGCCTTCGTCATTGTGGATGACTATAGCAGATACACATGGACTTACTTCTTAAAATAGAAAAGTGAATGCCTTAGATATTTTACCAAGTTTTGTAAACTTGTTCAGAATGAGAAAGGTTCTATGATTTCGTCAATTAGAAGTGATCATGGTGGTGAATTTCAAAACCATGATTTCTAGGAATTTTGTGAACTCAATGGATACAACCATAATTTCTCTACTCCTATAAATCCTAAGCAAAATGGAGTAGTAGAAAAAAAAATCGAAATTTACAAGAAATGGCAAGAACCATGTTGAATGAACACAACCTACCCAAATATTTTTGGGCCGAAGCCGTAAATACTACATGCTATATTTTGAATAGAGTTGTAGTAAGACCCCTACTAACCAAAACTCCTTATGAGTTATGGAACAACAAAAAAACCCAATGTTTCATATTTTAAAGTCTTTGAGTGTAAGTGTTTTATCTTGAATGAAAAGGATAACTTAGGAAAATTTGATGCTAAATCCGATTAAGGAATCTTTCTTGGTTATTCTTCAGTTTCTAAAGCCTTTCGTATCTTCAATAAAAGAACTTTAATTATCGAAGAATCCATTCATGTTGTTTTCAATGAGATTTCCGAAATCAGGAAAAATGATTTTGATGATGATGTTAATTTTGATTCCTTGAATTTAAATGAAACCCCTTCTCCAACTAGCAACTTGGATGCATCTACTCCCGAAACATCCTTACCCAAGGATTGGAAGTATGTAGATGCTCATCCCAAGGAGCTAATCTTAGGAGACACGTCAAAGGGGGTTCAAACACGATCTTCTCTTAAAAATTTTTGTGCAAACACCGCCTTTCTCTCCCAAATTGAACCCAAATGTGTTGACGAAGCCATGAAAGATGATTCATGGATTATCGCAATGCAAGATGAATTGAATCAATTTGAGAGAAATGAGGTGTGGAAGCTTGTTCCTAGGCCAAATGACCATTTAGTTATTGGTACTAAATGGGTCTTCAGAAACAAGCAAGATGAAAATGGTATCGTGATTAGAAACAAGGCTAGATTAGTGGCCAAAGGTTTCAACCAAGAAGAAGGTATCGATTACGAAGAAACCTTCGCTCCTGTGGCTCGATTGGAAGCCATAAGGATGCTCCTTGCCTACGCTAGTAGTAATAATTTTAAGTTGTTTCAAATGGATGTTAAAAGCGCTTTTCTAAATGGCTTTATTTCCGAAGAAGTTTATATTGAACAACCTCCTGGATTTGAAAATAATAGCCTCCCTAATCATGTGTTTAGATTAACTAAAGCTCTCTATGGTTTAAAACAAGCCCCAAGGGCTTGGTACGAGAGACTTAGTTCTTTTATTATCGAAAATAATTTCACAAAAGGCAAGGTTGATACTACATTGTTCATCAAGAATTTTGAAAATAATTTTCTCTTTGTTCAGATTTATGTTGATGATATTATCTTTGGCTCTACGAATGAATCTCTTTGTGAATCTTTTGCTAAAACTATGAGTCTTGAATTCGAAATGAGCTTAATGGGAGAATTAACATTCTTCTTAGGCTTACAAATCAAACAACTAAGCAATGACATCTTCATTAGTCAAACTAAATATGCTATGAATTTATTAAAAAAGTTTAATATGAACAACTCAAAGGCTATTAACACTCCTATGAGCACCTCCACTAAGTTATAAATTGATGAAAGTGGAGAAAGCTTCGATCAAAAAACTTATAGGGGTATGATAGGAAGTTTACTTTACCTCACTGCAACTAGACCAGACATCATGTTCAGTGTAGGACTTTGTGCTAGATTTCAATCAAACCCTAAGATATCTCATCTCAAAACAGTTAAAAGAATACTTAGATATCTTAATGGTACCACAAATCTAGGATTATGGTACCCAAAATCAGAGAATTTTGAGTTAATTGCTTATGTTGATGCGGACTTTGCTGGCTGTAGACTAGATAGAAAAAGCACATCAGGATCATGTCAATTTTTAGGACATGCCCTTGTTTCCTGGTCATCTAAGAAACAAAACTCGGTTGCACTATCAACAACCGAAGCTGAATATATTGCAGCAAGTACATGCTGTGCACAAGTTGTATGGATGAAAAACACCTTAGAAGATTACAAAGTTAATCTTAAAAATATTCCCATTAAATGTGATAACACAAGTGCAATATGCTTAACTAAGAATCCTATACAACACTCAAGAACAAAACATATTGATATTAGACATCACTTTATACGAGATCATGTTACTAATCATGACGTAACCATAGAGTTCATTGATACTAAACATCAACTAGCTGACATTTTTACAAAACCTCTAAGTGAATGTTGATGTGTCCGAATAGATAAACTAGTTAAAATTATTTTTCGGATTTTATTGAATGATCAAATCACTTGATTGCCATTACATAACATGTGTTGAAATGTTTTGTCTTCATGATTGTATTTGAAAATCTGTAGCATAGTCTTGTCTGAATGCATGAAAGAGTTCATCTCATTTTCGGATTCGCTTAACAGTTGGAATGCTAAAAATCAAATTTTCTCATACACTCTTATGAAAAATATTTTTTCTGAAATGGATTTGATGAAATGATTCCTGCTTATGAATTCCATCTTGAAATATGGATGATAGTATTTTTACTTGCAAAAAGTTATTTCAAACACATATCTTGACTCAAAGTAAACTCACAAATAGCTGGAATCACAAATGGCTTTCCTTCTTCATGCACAAAGGATTATAACAAAAAAAAAGGAAGGAAGAAGTATTCAAAGCAATCTACGTATCATGCCTTCCTTTATATGCTTGATAACTTGCTTATATTGTTCTCCTGGTATCACATCTACCATGCTTTTTGTTGATGACAAAGGGGGAGAAATATATGAATTGATGCTATAAACACTGATGCTATGATTATGCCATGCTTGCATCACCAAGAGATATATGAACAGATGCCATGCATTAATTTGCATTATGCCTTGAGTTGATATCTTACCATGTGAAGAAATGCAACACTTGCTAAAATATTTGAAATGTGTACATCATGTAATGATATCAAAATCTTACTTCATAGCTTTACATATTGATATCTTACAATATGATGAATTGCTACAATTATCATCATTCAAAATTGTTATGTAAAATTTGAAAATGAATATCAAGCCTTGACATCATCTTCAGAGAGATACATCATGATGGGAATCATGATGGGAGTATTGATAAGTTCAAATGATTGAACTTATCAATATGTCGCTTGAATTATTAGGTCTTGAATTTCAGAATGACTTATCTCAAGTATGGCATATAGACAGGGGGAGTTAAGGTTAACTCCATTATCAATTGATTGTCATCATAAAAAAGGGGGAGATTGTTGAATCTCGGATTTTGATGATAAAGTTAATTGTCATTTGTTATCTAATCTATATGTTGAGATAAGTGTGCAGGATTAACTACGATGAAAGTAAGATATGCAGTAGGAGTTGCGCCAGAGTCAAGACAATGATCACGTTGGGAGTTCAAGAGTTCGACGGAAGTTCGGACAGTCGTCGGAGGTTCTACGGGAACAAATCCGAGAAGTTCATAAGCTTGCCAAAGAAGCTCGTCGGAACTCGCCAAGTGAATCGTTGCAAGTTCAGGAGTTTGCCGGAAGTCCGTAGGAGCATCACCGAGGGTTCATTGGATGATCGACGGAAGTTCGCCGGAAGCTCGCCGGAAGAAGCGATTGACGCACCGGAGCAAGTTGCAGTAAATGTCTTAGGAAAAATCATAGTTAGCACATTGATTAAGTTGGAAATAGGAGGTGATCCCATTAACTTAATCTTGGGGCAATTGGGCTCCTGAAAAACCCAAATTGGGCCGAATGGATCAACCCATTCGGACCATGATTTCTGCTAGGCGGTTGAACCGCCGAAGGTAGGAGGTTGCACCGCCTAGGCTCAGTCTCCGAGCGAGACTGGGAGGTACAACCGCCCCAGCCAGGCGGTGGCACCGCTTGGGGCTCAGTCTCCGAGCGAGATTGGGCGGTGCAACCTCCTCTGACAGGAGGTGGCAACGCCTGAGCTCAGTCTTCGAGCTCTGCCAGGCGGTGCAACCGCCTTAGTCAGGAGGTGCAACCGCTTGAGCTCGGTCTTCGAGCTTTGTCAAGAGGTACAACTGCCCCTGACAGGAGGTAGCACCACCCAGAGGCTCAGTCTTCGAGCTCTGCCAGGCGGTGCAACCGCTCCAGTCAGGAGGTGCAACCGCCTGATCCCGGAATTCCGGGAATTGACAGTTTTGAGCTCCAAATTTAAACTGGGTTGGGGCCTATAAATACCCCACCCATTCAACACTGATAGGCAGCAATTTTACATTGAAATCTTGATCCTTTCTGTGATTCTTAGAGCTCAAAATTGTTGTAAAGGCCAAAAGTTCTTCTCCCTCTGTTCTTCTAAGTTCTGAGTTGTAAAGAGAGGAGAGAAAATTTCTGTAAGGGTTGTCTCCTAAGTCCATCAAAAGGAGTGAAATTGTAAAAGGGTGGTTGGCCTTCGCCTATTGAAGGAAGGCCTCTAGTTGACGTCGGTGACCTCGTCGGTGGAGGAAGCCAAAAGTGGAGTAGGTCAAGATTGACCGAACCACTCTAAATCTTGGTTTGCATTTACTTTGAGCATATTATCTTTACTACAAACCTCCTCTAAAGCTTACTGCTTTCTGCGCATATACAATCGGGTTTCAAGCCTTTCACTTTCTAAATCAGCATTTAGACGTAAATCTGTTTTTTCGTACGATCATCATATTTCAGATTGCGTTTACGTTTTGATCTCTACCATAACTGCAAACTACCTTTATACTCTTGCTTAAACTGCATCTTGCCTAATCAAGTGATTTACGAATCAGCATTTAGATGTAAATCGGTTTCTTCGTACGAACGTCGTATTTCAGTTTGCGCCTATATTCTGGTTTTCATCATAGCTGTAAACTGCCTTCATAGATTGACTTTAACATCATCTTGCTTAGAATCGGCTTTCACACAGAAATCGTTTTTATCGTTCGAACGCAGTTTCGTTTTAATCGCAGAAAGTTTTCCACTGCACTAATTCACCCCCCCTCTTAATGCTCTTGATCCTAACATGAACTACACCATCATGGAAAAGATCAAATGTATGCTTTCACAGGCCAAGCTACCCAAAAGGTTTTGGGATAAGGCTTTGAGGACTGCAGTTGATGTGATCAACTTATCACCATGTACAGCCCTAAATGGTGATGTTGCAGAGCATGTATGGTCAAGAAAAGATATTTCCTACAAGCATTTGAGAGTGTTTGTTTGTCGTGCATTTGCATATGTTCCAGACAATGAGAGATCCAAGTTAGATGGTAAGACTAAAGAATGTATTTTTCTTTGTTACTCACATGATTAGTATGATTACAGGCTTTGGGATCCAAAAAAGTATAAGGTGTTTAGAAGTAGAGATGTAGTCTTCTTTGAGGATCAAACCATTGAGGATTTGAAGAATAAGGCACCAGCCAAGACTTCTACAGAAGGATTAGCAAATTGTGACCTAGTTACTCCTCTAGTATATCAAGGTGATGGGGAAGATATGTAGGAAGATGGTGTAGAGCCTGATGTTGATATACCTGTATGACATATTGAGCTTGGAGACCAACTTCCTACAGAACCTCAGTTGAGAAGATATTCTAGACAATGTCAACTTTTCAAAAGATACTCTACAGATGAGTATGTGATGCTTACTGATGCAGGTGAACCAGAGAGTTACCAGGAAGTAGTTAAAAGTAAGCAGAAGGAGAAGTGGTTAGTTGCTATGTAGGAAGAGATAGATGCTCTTTAGAAGAACCACACTTATGATTTGGTACTACTACCAAATGAAATAAAGGCCTTGAAGAACAAGTGGGTTTTTAAATTGAAGACTCAAGAATATTGTTCTCAACCAAAATATAAAGCTAGATTGGTTGTGAAAGGCTTTGGTCAAAAGAAAGGTATTGACTTTGAAGAGATATTTTCTTATGTTGTTAAAATGTCTTCTATTCGTGTTGCCCTTGGTATTACTACTAGCCAGGACTTGGAGGTTGAGTAGTTAGATGTGAAGATAGCTTTCCTTCATGGTGATTTGGAGGAAGAAATTTATATGGAGCAACCAGAAGGCTTCAAAGTCAAAGGTAAAGAGAACTTTATCTGCAAGTTGAAGAAGAGCTTGTATGAGCTAAAGCAAGCTCCAAGATAGTGGTATAAAAAGTTTGATTCATTTGTGATAGAAAATGGATATAAAAGAATGGCTTCGGATTATTATATATATATCAAATGGTTTGGTGAGAATTTTATAATTCTCTTATTTTATGTTGATGACATGCTTATTCTTAGAAAAGATATGTCTAAAATTGACAGGTTTAAGAAGGAATTAAGTGAGTCTTTTGCAATGAAGGACATGGGGTCAACAAAGCAAATACTGGGTATACAAATTTCTCATGACAGAAAAAATAAGAAGATTTGGTTGTCATAGGAGAAGTACATCGAGAAGATATTGGAAATATTCAGTATGAGCAATGTAAAACCAATTGTCTCTCCTCTTGCAGAGTCCATCAAGTGATGAGGAGAAGGAGAAGATGCAAAAGGTTCCTTATGCTTTAGTAGTTGAAAGTTTAATGTATGCAATGGTATGTACGAGGCCAAACATCGCATATACAATTAGTATTACTAGCAAATTTCTTGCAAATCCATGTAAAGAGCATTAGGCAACAGTGAAGTGGATTTTTAGATATCTTAAAAGGAGCTCTAAGGTTTATTTAAGCTTTGGAGGTGGACCACCTATGTTGATAGGTTATACAGATGTAGATATGGCAAGAGATATAGATATGAGAAAGTCCACATCAGGTTATGTACTTATTTTTGTAGGGGGGCTGTGTCATGACAATCCATATTGCAAAGGTATATTGCTCTCTCCACCATAGAAGCTGAATATATTGTTGCTATAGAGGTATGCAAAGAAATTTTATGGATGAAAGAATTCTTATAAGAATTGGGGCTAAAACAGAAAAATTATGTAGTGTATTGTGATAGTCAGAGTGTCATCCATTTATGTTAAAACCCAATGTTTCATTCCAAGTCAAAGTATATAGATGTCAGATATCACTGGATTCGAAATGTATTTGAAGAGAAGCAGTTGTAGCTTCAGAAAATTCACACAGATGACAATGGAGCAAACATATTGATAAAAACTTTACTAAAAGAAAGACAAGAGATATACCGATAGTTAGTCGGCATGGCTTCACATTGAGGAGTCATAGGACAGCCTCCCTTATGGGCTAAAGGGGGAGGTTGTTGGGCTGACATCCTATATTTAGCCTAAGGTGGGCTTTATCAGCCCATAGCTCACCCCCTCTTAACCTAACCCTAATTTATATTAGGTGGGGTGTGGTGGCTATAAAAAAAGGTAGAAAAAGGTAACAAAAAGGCAGTTTTTGGCAGCCACGAGATTCTAAAGGAAAGGAGTATAAGGCAGAAAAGGAAGAGAAAGAAAGGGAAGAAAACAAGGACAACACAAAGAGACTGTTCTCAATCATCTAGTAGTGCTTTCATCTCAAGTTAGATCAGAACTGTGATTACTTGGGGAGAATTAGGGAGGATTTAGATATTATACACAGTGACATGATCCTTGTATCCTAGTTATTCTCTTATGATTGTTGCTAGGGTTTTGGGCAAGAGATTGAGATTTATATATTTATTATTCTTATAGTGGATTATCTTTAGTTTGTCCTGTGATTTTTACCCTTCACATTGGAGGGGTTTTCTACGTATATTTTGGTGTTCTATTTTATTATAGTTCCATTTAATTCCGTTGTGTATTATGGCCTGCTAGTATTTATTCATATACAAAAGTTATTTCTCTTTGTATCCTGAAGAAAGGGGTGGCAACGAAGGAGATGATATAGCAGAAAGGAGGAATGGGTGATTCACGCATCTTCGACTTTGCACCTAAAAGTAAATTAATTAGTTATATATAAATTAATGATAATTAATATAAATCTTTAAGTTATGATATATATTCCCTACACTAATTGCTTCATTTATCTTTTTTTTTCTCCTAAATTGAAAGGGTCTATATAATGATGTCATTTTGTATATACCTGCAAAAATAAAGGTTATAAATATGAAACATTATATTTAAAGTTTAAGAGATAAAAAATAAAAAAAATATTTGAATAGGTAGATCTCAGTTCAGCATCCTTATATTTCAATCAAACAATATGTCTAACTAAATAAATTAAAATCAAGTCTATTTAATAAATATAAACTATATGTAGGTTATTAATAAAGTATAATGATTTAAGCGTGGATAATAAAAAAACAAGTCTGGGCGTAAATCAAGCATAAACTCAAGTATAAATTATTGATTATCCTTAAATTTATCCAATTTTTTTTAAAACTATGATATTATAATCCTAATATGTTTAGTATCATTTTTTTTCTTAATTTTAGTATTATTAATGATCAAAATATAAAAATTCTACATTAAAATCTACGATCGAATGTAACCCACGTAGAACACAAGTATAAATAAGAGAATTATACCCAAAGTTATCTAAATTTCTTCAAAAATATCATAACATGATTCTAACATGTTTAGTATCATTTTTTTTATTTTAAAAATATTAATTATTGAAATAGGAGATTTCTATATTGAATATATAATCGAATGTAATATGAGTGTAATGGTTACAATCGATATCAAAGAAGTTGAAAACGATAAGACCCGAGTATTATCATCGTCGAGAAGCTAGAGTGGGTAAAAATCGAAAGCAATCGTTAAAGATAAGAGAAGTTATTTGTTAAGATTGTTTACACTAGGGTTACACTCAATTGATATAGCTTATGAGTGTAAATCTTGTGTTTTAAGTGGAAGACCAAATCTATAATCGACCACACTTGACTCACAACCAATCTGACTTGATCCGAAATAATTGATTTAAACTAAATTGAGAACCCGATAGGATCAAACCAGCCCATGGATTGGTCCAACTTCAATCAGATTGGTTGAAGGGTATGAATGGATTTTTCATATAAAATAGCATCTCAGGTAAAATTCAAATATGAGAGCGTCATCTAATAAAATCCTATTATTAAAGATTTTTTAAAGTAAATTACTCTTTTGTTTTAATCTTTTGGTTGTTATTTTCACTCTATAAATAGGGTTACATACAAAGTTCCTCCTTCTAACTTCATATTCTCAAAATCTCCTTCCAATCTTCTTGAAATTATTTTTTTTTCAAACAAAAATCTTTGAAACCTAAACTTCTTTTCTAGATTAAGTTCTCCTCTATATAACCTGTTTTTAGTTAAAGAATCTAAAAAATAATTGCCAAGTTTCTTCTCCCATTTGTTCATGTTAATTATTACATATCATCGCCTTTCATCTCAAACGTCCGTCCATCGCTATCTCATATCTCGATCTTCCTCTCATACGTCACATAACTGGATGATCGAGAAAAAGGAAATGAGGTTCATGCTGGCAATTAAGAAAGGAGAATTGCATCTGTGGCATTTGGAGAGAATATAACCTATACAAAGAAGAACATGAGACGCTCTTATCAAGACACAGTAGCGGTCAATATCTTCTTATTTTTCTTCTTTGAATCAATGTGAGCTCGGACAGACTGCCGTTTGCTCTCAGCCACATCAGCTGAACCCTCTTAATTCACCTTCTAGAACATCCATACCTTCTCTAGAATGGCAACCTGATAAGAAATTTGACTTCCGCTTTACGTGTCATCCTCATCTCACGACTCAAAGTCACGAATTGGTATGCTACGAAGGACAAGTGTGCCAGCCCAGACCCGGATTGTAATCCAAGTCGTGAGTTGAGTCGGGTGTTGAAGGCGTACTGTTTGGCTTACGTGTCCTTCCTTCCTAAAGATATTTCTCGGAATTTGTAAGGCGCACGGCAGTTCGCGAGCCGCCATCAGATTCTTCCTCCGCTTTGTGGACCCAATCAAGCGTAGACTTCTTCTTTCGTTCTTTAATCTTCCGTCCACATGCGAAAGTCCACATCACCCTCCTTCTCGCGAGAGCTCACCTCGCCTCGGCTCTCTCTATCGATCCAGGGTTCAGTAGAAAACCCAGCCAAAATATTCTCCATCAATGGGTCCCACAGCAAAAGCACGGAAGTACGTATTGCTTCTCTTTACGTGTCATTGGCTTGGCCAGCTGAGCCTTCCCAACGGCCTACGCACACGTCCCCCACTGCCCCCCCCCCCCCAACAGTCAAAGTTAACGATTGACTTCTAACTTGACGGCGACGCAGACCGCCGCCCTATAACTATTGCGACGCTCCATCTGCGCTACCGATCGATTACCTGCCTTATGCCACCACCTATGGCGACGGCTAGCCGCCGTACGACACCTGCCACCATCCATCGGACGGCCTCGCTTCTTCTAATAGTGCTTGCGCTACTTCTCGTCACACCTCGCCGTGTCAGCGCCCAATCCACCGCCACACCCTCCGGCGACGGCCCCTCCGGCTACTCCGTCAGAATCAAACCCGGCGTCGCCGCCCTCGTGATCGGTCTCATCTGCGGCTTCTTCTTCCTCGGCTTCTTCGCCGTATACATTCACCAATGCAGCTCGGGTAGCTCCGGTGGGACCCGACCCTCCGGGGCAGTGGAGTCGCGGGCCGCCGCCAGTCGAGCGGCGCGGCGAGGGCTCGACCCCGAGGTGCTCGCTTCGTTCCCCACCATGGCGTATGCGGAGGCAAAGGAGCACAAGAAAGGGAAGGGCGCGCTGGAATGCGCCGTCTGCCTCTCCGAGTTCGCCCACGACGACACCCTCCGGTTGCTCCCTAGATGCTGCCACGTGTTCCACGTCGACTGTATCGACGTCTGGCTAGGCACCCACGTCACCTGTCCCGTCTGCCGGGCCAACCTCGCGGAGCCGGAGCCCGCGGACGCCGCCGACGCAGCCTGCGAATCCACGCCTACGGAGGACGTCGGAGCGACGGTGGAAGGAGATCTCGAGGGGGGGCGGCTGCCGGCGGTGGGGTACCGGAGATGGCACTCGACGGGGCACAAGGGTGAGGAGGTGGACCGGTACACGCTGCGGCTCCCGGGGCACGTAAGGCAGGAAATCTTCACGGCAGCGGGGCTCCGGCGGGCGGCGAGCGTGGCGGAAGCGCGAGCCCGCGGGGAGGCGAGCGGGAGCAGGGGGTACCGAGGGGGGCGGAGCGGTCGGTGGGGGTTCCTGCTGCGGACGTTCTCGGTGAGGCGGCGGGCCGATGGGACAGCGACGGAGGGGTCGAGCAAGCGGGTATACCCGTCTGCGGGAGCTCCGCTCAACCTTGCTCTCGAAATAGGAGAGAGTGGAGCAGCAAATTCCGAGCCCGCAAAGGAGGAGGAGGCGGCGGCGTCGTCGTCTGCTAGCCTCGCAGCAACGGAGCGCGTTTAATGTTCATAGAGCAAGCGCCAACATGGCAAGTTGTCGGCGACAGGATCCTTCTTCAAGATTTATTCTGTACATGGACCAAGTTGTTTCGTGCATCCAAAACATGCAAGATCGTTAATTAGAAGGGAGATATGGAAATTCTGTTTAGGTTTTGAGTGCTTGCAGTATCTCTGTTCTTGGATTTATCATCTATGATGAATCTTTTCTTCGCAGAAAACACATGCTTTTCTTCTATATATATATAAGCATGAGATGGTCGTACGAAGGAAAACTAAGAAGAAACACTGTGGTCTTGAATCAAAAAGGCAAAGATTACAAGAACTGTAGATAGAATCTGCAGATTGAACGCAAACTTATTTAGAGATTTTAAGCTAGAATTCAGCTGACAAAAGGAAAAGGCTGAACTCATTCGTCCAATGGCAACTATGCAATGACTTATTTAGAGTATTTAAGCTAAGAATTCAGCTCACAAAAGGAAAAGGCTGAACTCGTTCTTCCAATGGCAACCATGCAATGTTCGTTGACGATGAAGAGGTTTGAGAGGCGGCAGCAAAGAAAGGAAAGGTTCGCTAAACTTTTAATCATCCATACCCATTTTTCAAAATTATAAATGGATAATCTTTATTTAATTTTAATTAATATATCATATATTATTTTTTAGGTAATTAAATTTTATTTCTATTGTTAACATGGTATGATTTGTTTTCATGTTTGTTAAAATAGTAAGATAATTTTTAGGATATAAATAATATTTGTTATCTCATTTTGTTTAAATAAAAAAGGCTTTTATTTCGATGGTTTGCTCTAATCGCTTCTTCCGATCTTGCTCGTCGAGATCGCAATCACAAATCTCACGGCATATGTATTCCTGATACAGCCATTAATTGCAGCGCCGTCGCTTCGGCTAAACCATCCTGGCCGTTAGATTCAACATCCAACGATTCAGATCTTTCCTTTCACGAATATTTAGACCCCTCTGCCCCGTCCTTTCAAAACCGGCTCAAGAAACCCTACCAACGGCTTCGTGAACCCTCCTGCTACGGTCTCGAGCTCGGTCATGGCGAACGCCGTCCCGATCCTCTCAGAAAACCCTGGCACCAGTAAGCGGAAACGGTCTCACGTCCATCCCCCAGAACCCCAGGAGCAAGATGGAGGAGGAGGAGGAGGAGAAGCGAGTGCCGAGCTCAGAAAGAAGAAGAAGATAACAGATCAGAGAGGAGCCTGGGCGAATCTCGATCTCATCCTTTCCCTCCAGATTAAAGATATCCCTATTCAAAGGTCCCTTCTTTACACCAAGAAATTGCATATTTGTTTTCCCTTTCAGTTTCGTTGAATCCGATAAGGGTTGTGTTTTGTGCAGGAAGATCGAGATTGCTTTTGATTACGTGAGCTTGATTGGTGATGGTGATGATCAAGGCGCGGAGGTCGTTGGGATCCCCCGTCTTGTGTCCTTTCTGATTGATTGGATTCAGCTCCATTTGATCTCTTTTGAGAGTAGTAAACGAAACGCGGAATTTTGTGACTCATGTTTGGATTACAGATGTTGGGCTGTTCTCAGATTCTGCTTACAGAAGCCGTCCGTTGGCGTTTCCTCGAATCTACTGCGAGCCGTTACCCGTGTCTTGCACCATGCGTTGCTTCTGTTTGATGGTGATAGCTCATTGCTCAAGGAAGAGTCTGATAGGTTATTCAAGCATGTTTTTGAGTGCCTTTCTTTGCTTCTTTTAGCCAATTCCAGAGCTTTCTACAATGCTGGTGTTGAACTCTGGGTTTCATGTGCTGCTGAGGCTGTTAGCCTTGTTCGTAAGGTTTTCATGAATGATGAGCTTGGTTCTTCCAGTGGTGGAGTCTTGACAAGTCTTTCAAGTCTTCTTCTTGAGGACTTTGTTGGTTTTCTAAGGTTTCACCCGAATCCTAGAAATGTCTTTGGTGCTTTTGTGGATAGGTTGCTCGAGCCATTGCTTGAATTGCTAGTTTTATTGCAGTTACGAGTGAATGAAGGGAAATGCCAAGAAGCGCATAACCTGTTGAGGATTGTCAAAGAAGTTTTGTCTATTGGGGTATTTCATCCAGCACATATTAACGGGCTTTTATGCTTGAAGAGTTCAAATGCAGAGGAGGGCAGACGATTGAAGGGCATTAATGAGAGCTATCACAGACACTTTTTTCGGAGATTAGAGAAGATGATTGCAGAGAAGAAGGCAGTTTCACTTGGTGGCTTTGGGTACCTTCTTTGTTTGTTCATCAATGAAGTTAGGAGTAAAAAAAATGCTAGTTTGGCATCAAAAGTCAACAATGCTTCAGGAAGGCATACTGAGATTCCTGAAAAAGCTGAAGAAACTAGCAAACCACTATTTGGAGTATTCACACAGTTCTTAGAGCCTCTAGTGCTTGAGTGTAAAAGGTGCGCAGAGCTTGACCTCTCACAGGATAAAGAGCTCCTAGAAATCAGGTTGGTGGAGGGTCATTGCATGCTCAAGTCCGTGAATGAGACTCTTACAATTTTTATTGATGAGAAGATATATATGCCCACAGAAGACACATCTGAAGAGTCTTATTTTAACTTTTTGAAACACATCTATGACATAATTGTTTATATTTCTGGGAAAATTTATCTATTTTGGTTGTCAGTGTTACACGTGGACAATGTAAGAATTAAAAGAATCTTGCCTCTACTTGCAAAGGAGATTTTTGTTTCAGTTGGATATTTTTTGGAAATCGAGTATAAGGCTGTTGGGAATGACCTAGTGGAACTATGGTTAATGATATTCGCGTACTTGAATGTTCAGATGCCTTTGGCTGATACAAAGCCATGTTCTTTGTTAGTTTCTGGGATTTTGAAACTCAGTTGTCAAGTAATTAACATATATGGTGAGCTTCGACAGGTTAGTGGGATACCATGGTCATCATTTTCTACCATTAGTTTTGGAACTTCCAAATAAAAAAAAGAACTTTCCTCTGCTATAGGAAGTATTACAAAATTATATTGTGTAGTTTATTTATCTTGCATTTATGCTCAATGGCAAATGCAACCATGTCAATTCATTCCTACCAATTGTTTGCAAAAATGTTACTAAACTTTTGTCAGATTGCATCGATAACATGCCCTAATGTTTGGCTGAAGTGCCCAAATGTTGATTGTGTTGATGTCATGCAATTATCATCTTGATGTATAAAATAATCTGAATGTAAATTTTATCAGGGGAGTTGCTGGTAAATGAAGTTGGCCTCACTACTAGTTTATTTACATTTTGTTGCCTGACCTTGAAGTTTTTTGAAATGGATTTGAGTTTCTCTGCAGTTTCTTCTCCAGTGATCTATGAGTTGCTTGACATTTGTTTCCTTTCCAAGCAAAACCTGACGTTTGATGCATCTGGTTTTTGAGTGATTCATTGTTCTTAACTAATCCCATGGACGTATAAGGAGATGTGGAGTTATCAAATTAAAGCTTTGCCAATCAATCTCTTCTAGATAATATATTTACTTGGAGTTTGAGGCTATTTGTCATCACTTATATATACCCCCTATATTGTAGAACAATGCTATTATTTTAATTGCTTTCTTTTGGCTTAAGATTATTACCGGTTACCGGTATTTGTTTGAAGATATACTTTCTAAGTTCTAAGTGACAAGTTCTTCTCCTGATAACTCAGTCTCTTCTTTTCTTTTTCCTTTCTGCATATTTGCGTCTTTTTCATTTTTGAGCCTACTAATGTCCTGGATACTCCTTGTTATATTGTAATCCCAGGTCCATGGATTTAATGTGTTCAAAATGTAATAAGTTCATGAATAAGAAAGCAGGATGTTTGAACTGGATGGCATATGCAGTATAGCAATTAGTAACTCATTTTTTGTGCATACTGTTGGACAGTGGTGAGGAAATTCACTGTGAAGTACGAAGGGGCACATCTTTTGCATGTCAGATAATAATCTCTCGTAAATTGTCATCAAACTGGTGTAATCGGTTGTGCTTGATGACTTCCTTAATATTTTTGTTAGATAATGTCGAGGGAGGGGATCACTAACTAGTAAAGCACTGACAGCAGTATTTAAAGTTAATGTTGGTCATAAAATATAACCATTTTATGGAAAGCAACACTTTTCTTTTAGGAATAGATCCACGATAATTATCCAGCTGGTTACCTTTCTCGGCTCTTGTTATGCTACCTAATTTCATGTCTAATTTTGTGGACCACTTATTCACTCCCAAAGCAGATCTTTCAATGAGCCATTGAGAAACGAGGTAGAAGTCATTTGACTAATATTGTTCTTACATGGTTTCTTTCTTGCTAACAATTTTTGTTTCTTGGTTATCTTTACCTGCCTTTGGTCTTATAAAATGCTTGTTGATAGTCATGTTATCATTGTAGGTTAATAGTCCCATTTTTGCACTCTGTAGAGCTGTGAGACTCTTTGCAGTTGCTAGTGATGCTGAATCAACTGGTAAATCTGTGTTCGTTGCTTCTTCACCTCTGTCTGCGGAGATATGTTTAAAATCAATGACAGCCCTATTAATGTCAGACTCATTTCGACTTGCGATTTCTAATTCTATCAAGTCAATACCAGAACGACAAGCTAATGGATGTATACTGCAGCTGAATACAGATATTACAAATTCACTAGAATGGATCAAACATGGTTCTGTACGTAATGGTATATTTTTAGGTGAAACAAGTACCTTAAATAGCTGCATGTTGCATTTAGGTATGCAAGCAGAACTTTTGGGAAAAGTTCTATCTGAGATATACACGATTGTACTGGATTCACTAATGATTACATCAACAAACAGTGTTCTAGTAGGAAATTCTGTTGATAATTTAATGAAATCAATAAGGCCAAGCTTCAGTTGTTTGGTTCAAAATCCATTGGATGGTGTCAGTAGTTCTATTCACTATATTTCAGGGCGAAAATTGTCTAACCATGAGTTACCTGAACACCAAAACGAGTCACAGAGCATACCAATTAGCATCTCCTGGTTTTTTGTGTTCCTTTTTCGTATGTACACGTCCTGTAGAAGTTTATACCGGCAATCAATTAGCCTAATGCCACCTAATTCAGCAAAAAAGGCATCAGAAGCCATTGGGAACATATTTTATGTATGTAGTGGAATAGAATGGAGGAATAATTGGAAGTCTCTGGATGATGGTTATTTCTCCTGGATAGTTAGACCTTCCATTTCCCTCCTGGATGTTATTCAATCTCTATCTGATGTTTTTTTTTCAAACAGTTCCCCAGTTTATGCTCCTCTTGTTTATGTATTTCATGCCATGGCCATACAAAGGCTTAATGATTTGGATAGGATGCTTAAAGCATATGAATTCTTGCAAGAGGACTCACAATTAAGCCAAGTGCCACTTGAGAATCTTGATATGCAAAAATTAAGCAAGCAACTGAATCGGCTCATTGCTACGTCCAGGAAGGAGGCAGTAAAAGTAACCAAATTCTTAAGTGGTTATCTGCCATTGTTGGCTTCAGAGGGAAAATGTATATGCAGCCAGAGCTTTAAAACTGGTGAGGTAAAAAGTTTGCCTCCAGATGAAGGCACCTTGGATGAGAATTCTTTGCCTTCTCAAATTTGGAGGTTTCTCTGCCAGAATATTAATATTTGGTGCTCTCATGCTTCTAACAAGTATCTGAAGATGTTTTTATCTCATTTGCTACTGTATTCATTGCCTTGCGGAGGTCCTGTTAGGGAGCCATGCATAGGTGAAACTTTATGCAACAAAGTTGATATGCACCAAATTGCATTGGAGCTCATCAGCGACAGTGCTCTATATGAACAAGCTGTAAGTAAATGCATTTGACTATAATGTCTAGGAGAAAAGATTGTTCTTTAATTCTGGACTCTTACATATAAGAAGAGAGACAAATTCACACATTTGTGCTTGATTTTAAATGATCGAGTTGGTTTCTTTTTTTGAACTTAATAAAATAATCACTTTCTTTTCTCACTAAATTTTTTTCGCTTCCAATGGCACAGAATACCTGTCTTGTGTTAATTTGAGAGGCATCAGGAGATCTTACCCTTTTCTCTTGTGTCTAGGTTCTGTCCAAGCATTTAACATCAAAGTTATGCCAAGTTCTGAAGAAATCATTCACTTTTCTGATAAATCATGATAGCACAAGCTGTAAGGATATGTATTCATTATCAGAATGGTCGGAGATCTTGACCACATTAATTCAAGGGCCAGCAGTTGATATGGGTGGCAGACATGCTTTACCTACTTCACTGTCAGCATCTAATTTGGTCCATTCAGACATCTCTTGTACAATACCTTCTGGGAGGCAATCAGGTCTTTCGTTCCATATGCAACTCAAAGTTTGTGAAGATTTACTATATCTATTCTGTAAGATGCCCGGAGTTCATGTAACTGCTACTTCTTTTGTAGATTATGCAACATATATACTGAATCTTGAAAGGTAGATATTCTCTTAATTTTGTTTCCTTATATACGTTTTTGTATCTGCTTAGTTGTTGCATTGTCTCTTTTTGGATAATGTTCTTTTTATCCATGTGTTAAACATGACAAATAATTCTGAATGTTTTCTTTTAGAAAGTTGTGACTTTGCTCTCCTAGTAGTAGCAATTCTTGTCTACTTTTAGGTGTCACGTGTGAGAAGGATGACTAGACAAGACCCATTAACAGCATTAAGGAAGAATGTGGTGGCCCTTATACTAACGACAAGACATCAGCCTTGTTAGAGTTTAAATGGTGGGAGAGGATTCATGCTGGTAAACACAAACAGTTAGATTTTTAACTTTGAATTGTCAGTTAGATAGTCTTAATGATAATTAGCATCATAATGCCTTAGAGGGATATCTGATCAATTTGTAATGAAGATTACCAGGTCATGTGCGAGCAAGACTTTGGCAAGTGATCGTACATTGTGCATGCTTGTGTTAGTCATGTCACAAGTTACTCTGTCGTGCAAATCATGTATCAAAGACATGATTTTGTCATTTTGAATCATGTATCAAAGGCTGACAAGTTCAACACAATTAAGAATCACAAAAAACAGCCAAAAGAACTAGAAAAGTCTGATCATTCATCTTGTCATTTTGCATCAGGAAACATAAAAAACAAACAAAAATGAGGATCACAACATGCCATAGCATTTTCAAAGAGATGATCTACCCATATTCAGGTTGAGATGCTCACCTACAACTTAACAAACTTAAATTACTACAAAAACAAAAAAAAGTAAAAGAAGTTCCTTTACTGTGTCGAAGGGCTCCAGTGGGGTGCTAAACGACTGATCAGCTGACATAAAATCCATATTAGATGATCCTAGATGATAAATTGGGCTAAGGGAAGCCATCATATACTAAGTCCCGATATAAATTCACAATATCATCTGAAATGGTATTAAGATCCATCTTCCCAAATCATATACTAATTCTTATTGAGGAAAATAATTTGACATGGTTCAATTTATACAATTTATACTCAAGTGAGGCATGATAAAATAGGCTAGTGCTGCAAGGAACGATAGATTAAAAGAATTATGTTAGAAACCACAGAAGAACAGAGTTTATAGCCTAATTAGTTAGTGATGATGCCTTGATAGAAATAGATGGCAGAAAAGATCCATATATCAGATAGCAAGTTTGTTTGGAATTTGCTTATTGATTATCAATAAACCCTTAATGAACTAGAATTTGGTTGATAATATTTATTTGTTAATTCGTCTACTTGGTCTTTAAAATTTTTTGTACTAATGTTTCTGTCATTGGTTTAGGTTAGTCATATCAAACTTATTGACAAGTCGTGAATCTTTGGTCAATGGCGATAACCTCTTTGAGCTTTGGAGATTGTTTATTTCATGTCGACGGGCCATGAAACATCTTGTGGTAGCATCTGTTGAAAATGCAGAAATCCCAGAGGCCTCATATTTGTTGACTGTATTTAATCATTCAACTATCTTGTGGTTATTGAAGACAGCTGATGAATTGGTTGGACTGCCACATGCATTTTTTGGAGAGAAGTATTTCAGTCAGATGAAAACTATGACATTTTCCTTGGTGGATCACACATCCTATATATTTTTGACAGTAGGCAAACAACTGATGAGTACTGCATTACAATCTATAATAAATAATGAGAAGCTTCATATGAAGCTCCCTTTACATTATGACAAAACTAGAAAAGATGCTTATAATGTAATTGATCAGCACATTGTAACTTCAGAAAATGTTGAACCCTGGAAATATTTGGAACTTTTGGCTGAGATACTGGCAGATCAGATAAGAAATTCAACTGTTATATTGAAGGATATGGGACATGCACTCAAAGAAGAAATTGATCATAACATTTTGAGCCTCAATAAATTATCGTGTGTTATATCTTGCCTACAAGGGTTTCTATGGGGCCTGGCATCTACGTCAGATAGCATAGGTATTGACCACGTTACTGACAAACAACAATCACAATCACTGAGGTTCAACCATTCCTGTCTTTCTAGATTGAGCAATTATATTGTTCTATTTGAGAATTTTGTTTATTCGTGTATTAGTATATTTATTGTTGATGATGGACAAGACAGTGAAACCCATCCTACACATAATCTCCCATACAATAATAGTTTGTATAGAAATGTACTCATCGAAAGTGCTTCTGGATGTTCACATCATCATGAGCCATTTTCTGTTGGAGAGCAAGGAGCAAGATCCAAATGCTCGGCTTGTTATAGGATTGACATCAAAGACTCGTCAGATGATGAACACACTAAGAATTCCAGTGTAAAGAAGGAAAGATCATCAGATAGCCACAAGAAGTGGGTAATTAATGCTTTTAGAGCAGTTCAGAATGTTGATTTGTCTAATCTGCAGAATTTGAGAGGGTCTTTCTTACAAAATTTATTAGAGGGTGAAAGTCCCCATTTAGCATTCATGGTTAGACAACTATTTTTGGCTTCTGCAGCTATCCTTAAGCTAAAGTGTACGCTTTTATTTTCCAACAGTCTGAAACCACATGGCAATTTTTATTACTTGTCATCAAAGTCGATGGGTCTTCTTGTTCAAACTTCTCATATTATTCTACAGGGAATAGCAGAAATGGTTGGCAGACCAAATCCATTTACCTTTGTTTGGGTAGATGGTCCATTGAAATATCTTGAAGTTGTTGGGAATTACATCAGCTTGTCTGATCCTACCTTGACAAAAGATGTGTATGCACAGTTACTAGACATTCATTTGAGAGTAATAGGGAAATGCATTTCTCTACAAGGAAAGTCTGCAACTCTTTCATCTCATGAGACAGGATCAAATACAAAAATGCTCCAGAGAGAAACTCATGTGAGTGTTCATAAGAAGCAATCACTTGTTGGAGAATACAGCATCAATGAATTCAAAAGTCAACTTCGGTTGTCATTCAGAAAATTCATTGGAAGACCGGTGAAATTGCAGTTGAGGACAGCTGTGCAAGCAATAGAGAGGGCCCTGATTGGAACACCGCAAGGTTGCCATATGGTGTATGAAGTAAGAACTGGAAATTTTGATGGAGGGACAGTCTCCCCAAATGTGGCAGGTGGGATTGACTGCTTGGATATGGTTCTTGAATATGTTTCAGGTACTTTGCAATAGTCTCATGTTTTTTTTCCCCTTCTTTTTCCTGAATGAGTTCCCTATGAATACAAGTGTCTGCAGTCAATGCAAAATGAATATTTAATTTTTCGAACAGATGGATTGATTTCCTAGTTAACCTAGAATGGAAATCATCATTTGGCAGTCAACAAGTATTTGCGGTTGCATTCACATGAAGTACCCTGCTTGAAAATGTATTCATATTATAATAAGTTGCTTATCGATAAACATGCTATTGAATAAAAATATTTATCATATATGAAATTATTCATAATTCGTTTTTTTCTGGTATGGGCTGCAGAACAAAAGCAAGTCATAAAGGAAAATATCTCAAGTTTATTGGGTTGTTTATTCAATATAGTTTTGCACCTCCAGCAGCCAAAAATATTTTACATAGAGAAGTTACCTTATAACAAAACTGAGATTAATCCAGATTCCGGTTCAGTTGTTCTTATGTGTGTTGAGGTTCTTACAACAATTGCTGGGAAGCATTCATTTCAAATGGACACATGCCATGCTAGCCAGTGTTTGCAGATACCAATGGTACTTTTCAGGGACTTCAGTCACCTCAAAGATTCTCATGACTGTTCATTATCTACTAGTATTCCAGAGGCAGGACCCTTCCATGATGTTCATGATTCTAATGTTGATCGTCAGTTCTCTATCGATTTATACACTTCATGCTGCAAACTTTTATACACAACTCTTAAGCACCGGACACGGTACGTGCTACTTTTTTGGTGCTTCTATACTCATGAAATCTTTTGGTTGAAGCTTGATCTAAAATTTTGGAATAGTTTCCATTAAGTTGCCAATCAGGGCAAAGTAAGTACATGATGTTCACTTGGTTAGACTTGGATATGCATGCTTGAAAACTGTTTTTAATAATATTCATGTTATTTTGTGTCTTTCTGAGGAATCGGTAATCATGGAAGATTATTTTCATACATTTATGTATTTTTGTTAAAACAAGACTTATTGATAGTTTATTTATCCAGTTTGTACTAAGTGTATTTGTTTAGTTTAATCTATACAGATTTAGTTGACATGGATTTCTTGTTCATCAAATAAATTTGGACTTTATGCACCTGCAATTACAAATGACACATTTGAATGGACTGCTTCTGAAACTTGTTAATCCTTGTAAGTATCAGGAACCTCAACACTTTCTGATGTATTGGATGTGGGCCATTAAACTTGATATACTGTGTCTGGGGATGACTAGAATTTTGTGTAAATATGCAACCGAGACTATCTAAAAGTAATATTGGCTCTTAGGCAGATAAGAACTTTGATAGTACTGTCATACCTTGTAACAGTGGACAATATATAAATTAGTTACTGAAGTTTAAGCCGGATCGTGATAGTCAACATAAATTTTTGTGGGACATGTTAGAATTACTGATAATATTGGCATTTAACTTTTATATGTGTCAGGTGTAAGATTGTTGATATAAAATGATATAAACTTCTTAGAATTAAATGGTTTCGGTTGAGGTGAACATTGCAGCATGATTGTTCACATCATCCTGTATCCTCCCTTTATGGTCTTGGACTTATTGGTTGTCAGCTTGTCAATTGCCCAAGCTCCTAATTGGTGTCCAAGCTAGCTTTGTTTGGCATGTTACACTTAAGTGTTGGATTACACCTTTTCGTACTAGTGTTGATAACTAGCTTGAAAAATAAAGTCCATAAGTGCAAAAATTTACTAAGTGTTGAATCCTTCCATAAATGAGGAGTCCTATACTTTAAAGGCTTTGTCAACTAGCATTAAAACTCTAGCCAAATTTCTAATAGCATCCATTTATTATCCAAAAGTTTGCTTCTCTTTTCAACATGCAAAGATGAAGGTTGGCAAAAAATTGTTAAATCTTCTTATTTCTTTAGGATGACCTCTTGTAGCTATTATCATGCTTCTAGAATAAATACTTCAGTCTTCAATATCCCTTTTACGTTGACACTATTAATGGATGAAATTGAGCTCTAAGCTGACACATTTTCTATTTGATGAAAGAATGTTCATGGTTTATTTATCTGACATTAAACTTGCATTGTGTAGGACTATCTCATATTCCTAAGTTAGTAATTTAATGAGACTAAGATAACTAAAATTCTCAATCCATACTGGTGTACCAACCAAGCATCGATACTGTATGTACCAAGGCATACCAATGTACCAGATATCGGTACACCGAGGTGTACCAACTGTACACCCAAAATCATCGAAAATAGCTCCAAAATACCTAAAAAATAAAAAAAAAGTTAGATTAGGGTTTTTAAGTTGAAAATAAATATAAATTTAGTATAATTTTAGCAAAATAATGGAAATTAGGATAGAGTAGTGACATATCTTTTTTGGACTTTGAGGAATAGCTTTGTGATATGTTTTGGATCGTCCTTCCGTTAATATTGAATTATCTACAAAGAAATAATTTGAATTATTATATTATTTTTTAAACAACTTGAACTTTAAGATTCAAATGAATTAAGTAATCGATTGATAAATATACCTGTTCTTACCATAAAAAAGAACGACAGAATTCCACAAGCGATGGATTAGAATCCTCGATCCTATGTATTTGTATATCAATATGATATGTTTGTTGGACTCAATCATGAAATTGATCCCATGACATAATGTGCTGATACATCATATGCTATTGGTGCATCAATGTGATGGTGGTTATAGTTTGATCATCGTGAACCACGTGTCCAAGGTGGCTCCTGAGGCAAGGACGAATGTGGCATGTATTGATGCAGAACATAGAGAATAACAAAACTTCTACTTTGGCTACTGATCTATTGCTCCGTATTGTAAGATCGATTATCGTACTGTTGCTCGAAGAAGTATGACCAACTATCATCGTACTGCTGTTAGCCATAAGATTCCCCATAATACGATAATTGTGAACACAATCAGCTTCGCTCTGTGTTTACGTCGTGTAGGCTCTATGACATTTGCTCAAGATTATCCAATGTCTTTCCCTTCCTCTTCCCTTTCCGTGCATAAACTTGATCAGTACCTCGTCAAGCTCCATGATTTGAATCTTGGGTGGTATGTGTAAAATACTGCTCCTCGGTCCATGCGCCTCCCTCAAATTGTGTAGATGAGACCATTGACTCCCTAGTGTTGCCACTATCATCGGTCGAGGCACTGCTATCCACATCACTACCATGTCTCTAAACCAAGCAGGTTGTTGAATGCTATTGCGAAGGTGTCTCGTTACCCGACTCGATTCTTTCCAACGAGTGAAAAAAAGTTCGAGTGAAATGAGTTAAGAGCATTGTGAAAATGTGAGAATGAGAGAGAGACACGAGTAAAAAAGAGTTTGAGAGAATTGAAAAGATTGAGAGAGTGAAATGAGTTGAAAGAGGTGAGAGGAAAGGATTTAAAAACCCTTTTCTAAGCCTCAAACGGTCAATTTGACCATTTGAAATAGGGCAATCTCAACCCTTGATCGGCAACGGTCAAAATCAGACCATTACCAACATGTACTGACCATTTGAAATAGGGAAATCTCAGCCCTTGATCGATAACGGTCGAAATCCGATTGTTGTTGATCGGTATAAGTTGGTAACCGTCGGATATCGATTGTTACCGTTCGGTACAGACCCCATCATGTGATAGTATCGCCTGGTAGAGGGCGATCCACATACTAGTATCTTGTTGGACCAGTATGTACCGCCCATACCGGGCGGTACAGGTCGGCACAGCAATCCTTGGCTAAAATATTTGCATTTATTAGCAATTTACTTCCTTTTGTTTCAGACAATATTGTGCAGATGTATCCTTTGTTATACTCTTTATACAATAATTAGTGATTGCATGGGGTAGTTTATACTCTTTAGCAACATTATGCCCATGATAGTTTGATTGCTACTGCTGCAGCTTGGTGAGGATTCCATCTGGTGACTTTATAATCCGGACCAGTCATTTTGTCATCGGGGTTACAAAATACCAGTTTTCTTATTGGGCATGCTCCAAGACTAGGATGTAATTTTGATAAGATGGTTGGGCTTTGTCTTAGTAGATGACTTGTACAAATGCATACAAATACTTATGTTATTCTCTTTTCATATGAAATGTTGAACATAGTTTATTTCTGCTGTTTCACATTGGATATATGTGATTCACATATATTTCAATTTCCATATACTTTTGTTTACTTGATGAGTAAGCCTTTTTTCTTTCTCCTGTTTGCTCTGTAGCAAGGTTGAACAATGTGTTGCCGTACTTCAAGATTCAGTTATCACTTTGCTTAACTGTCTGGAGAATTTTGACACAAATTCACATAGCAGAAAAGGTTATTTTACCTGGGATGTGCAGGAGGCGGTAAAATGTGCTAGCTTTTTGAGGAGGATCTATGAAGAGGTTTGTGAGGATTTTTTTTTAATGAAATATTTTCATATACATCATGAAATTGATTGCTAATTTGTTTTGACTCATTGTACATTCAGTAGCAATATCCAGTAAACCAATTTTGCTACATAGCTAGCTAGATCTATTGATCTCCAGTTCTAAAACTTGATTTTCCATTTAATGTTTGGGATTCTTGATGATGAATAAAGAGGACAACAAACAGATCAGACACCAAATATAATAGTCGGAGCTGAGGATTGTATTTTGAGGTCTAAAAGCTGGTGTCACCAAGGATTACTTTTTGGCATGGACATGCAGTTGAGATGACATTTTGTTCATCTCAAATTGGTGTGTAGATTAGGACAAGCCAGTTGGTCTCTGTATATGCCATTCAAATGGAACCTGGATGAACAGATGCACCAATCAGCACATACGGCATAGGCTATCATCCTTTGGCCGATGTAATAGTCGATGACAAAGGTCAAACTAAGTCGTGGCATCAATTTTTTCTTGCAAAACTAAAATATCAACTTGATGACTTTCCTTTTAGATTTATGTTGACAAAGTGAATTGTCTGTGGAAAATATATATAGAGATGTTATACATGGAAATTTAGAATTGGTTGCTTACGGCTAATGTGCGTTGGGGTTCTTACAAGTGAATATTTTAAGTTCTAGGTTGATCCTATCTGGGTCATGTCCCTTAGTTCCATCCTATTCTCCATTAGGTAATAAAACCCTCCTTTCACGGGTGTGGCTTCTGTAGGAATTTATTTTTATTTTCTTATTTTGTGGATATGCTATGTAATCAACCTATTAGAAATTGTCATACCTTAGCCACAATTCTTGGTGAAACAGCCATAGTAAGCTGTGTAAACTTCCTACATACATCAACCTTTGTAGGAAGTTTCAGCGATTTAAAAAGGCCCTTGGGCGCTCGCCTAGGCGCTCGGGCCTCGCCCGAGCGCCTCGCTAATCTCCTAGGCGGCGCGCTACAAACAGGCATCGCTTGGGCGCTCGCTCGAGCCCAGGCGCTGGGCACTTCGGGCGAGCACCTGTGTTAACCAAGGCGACCGAACCAAGTTTTTAGGTCAGGTTCGATCCTGGTTCGGCTCGCCCGAGCGCCTCGTTAATCTCCCAGGCGGTGCGCTACAAATAGGCGTCGCTTGGGCGCTCGCCCGAGCCCAGGCGCTGGGCACTTCGGGCGAGCACCTGGGTTAACCAAGGCGACCGAACCAAGTTTTTAGGTCTGGTTCAATCCTGGTTCGGTCTATGATGGTTAGTTGGTTCAATCAAACCAACTAAAACTGATATAAGTGACAAACGAACCCTAACCCTCGTCGCTACCGATCCCAATCCCGATCCCGCTGCTTGCCGCTCGCAAACGCTGTCGCTGTCACCGCTCGCGCCTCTCGCTGCACGCAAACGCTACCGCTGTCGCCGCTCGTGCCTCCCGCTGCCGCTGCTCGTAAACGCTGTCGCTGTCGCCGCTCGCGCCTCCCGCTGCTCCCCGCTCCCACTCCGGCTCCCGCTGCTCGCCGCTCGCCGTTGCCGCTTCCTCTTTTCTCAGTCAACAGGCTCAGCACCCCCTTACACTTCATTCTTCTCCTTCTGTTAACAGTATACAGTATACTGTTAATATTGTTAGGTTTATTTGAAATTATTAATTTTCAATACTGTTAATAGATTTTCTTAATTTAATAGCATATTTTAATTTAAAATTTTAAATAATTATATTTATTAATTATATTATATATTTTTATATTTTAGCGTCTCGCTTCGCTCGGACGAGTGCCTAGCGCCTCGGGCGTTTTTGAACCTTGGCGCCTAGTGCTTTTTAAATCACTGGGAAGTTTACATCATTTTTTTTTCTCTTTCTGATGGACTCCAAGGAGTGAAAAATTGGGTGGATATACTAGTTTACATGTTTCTCTTATGTATCTGAAGAGCTTTCTCGAGACACTATATTCCTTTTCTATTTCTGATAAAATTTAGTAGCAAAAATTGTCGACTTAAATTACGTCTCAGCTTGAGAAGGGCATTTCTTTGCTGCATACTGGTGCATTGTGTGTTCATATGATTAGGATTCCATGGTATTTAGTTTATGGGATCAAAGATCTTCATCACATGGTACCTTGGAGCTATGGCACAAATTTTATAACTTGATATTTAGACCAAGCCAAATAGTAGAAAAGCAGATTGCATAAAGGATGTTCAAATTCTACTGATAAATGGCAGGAACCACAATGACTTGCCCAATGCCATCCAAATTAGTGACAAGAGGAAAAGGGTTCAGACTGTGGTTATGATTAAACATGTATGTCAGTTTTTTAAGATCTGCGGTCAAGTACTGAAATAAAGGTGTCTTCATTTCTCAATTTCTTGGACTAAGAGAGGGTGTCTATACCCACAAGGCAATGCTTGCTTGTAGTTGGACTACATAGAGGTTGGGTTAAAGACTTTTATCATGAACAGCATGCATTTTTTGATGCCTTGTGTACATTTCCGGTAGTCCCTAGTGACTTATTGGAGCAAAGAAGTCACGACATGGGATCCTATGTGCCTTGGTGTTAGCGTTCAAAACGTATATATGTGTCCATGGCACAGGGGATTATCATTGTTCAAGTTGCTCAAATGAAGGGTTGGTTCTATGGTGATCAAGGATTTTGCAAAGGTGTAATGTATATCACAGATCTTGAGGATACATCATGGTTGTTGACCAATTCTTATTCTTTTTTATCCAGCTTTGTAGCTCCAAAAATTATCCAAAGATGATTGGAAAAAGAAATGCTATAAGAACTGGTAATATATATGATATCTGATAAGCCATGATGTGGTCAAATTGGTTAAATTATCAAGCAATTTTCTACCAACTTCGGAAGTTATGAAGATTCAAGTGAATCGGAGAACGTGCACGGCGATTGTGGTCCTAAATAAATGGAGAGTGAATCACAACATGACAGGAGACAAACTGGATGCAGAAGTGACATGGGAAGGACATTCCATAGAAAATCAATTTTTCACTCAAGATCTGATCTTTTTACTAATGTTCTTATCCTTGTAACAATGTTAATAAGGTATGAAGATTACACTCTTTGTAAAAAGGTGATAACATTTTTATGATTTGCGCTTTGAGGAAGAATCTTGTCAACTGTCATCAAAGCGCCTACATAAACTATGCAATGTCGTAAATCTAACCTAAGAGACTTCAGTTTCCAGAAGCCTGAAGGAAGCTGTCTCAGAAAATCACATTCGTTCCTCCTATGTGCTTTGCAGATTATATAAAGCAACCACTCGCATGCCATTCTTTCCATTATTTCATATTTCTTAGTGCATGCTACAGATTATTTCCTTTTTGGTTTGTTGTATTTACAGATAAGACAGCAAAAGGATGCTCTTGGAAGGCACTCGATTTACTTCCTTTCTAGTTACATCAATGTATATTCAGGATATGGCCCCTTCCAAACAGGCATCAAAAGGTAAGTTCCTTGTTCTAGGCATGTGCCTTATACAAGTCATCACTTTAGCGAAGTAACTACTACCGCACATGATAGGTTAACCTCCATCAACAAAGATTTACTAGTTGCTTTTTGTTTGCTTTGTGTTTGCAGGGAGATTGATGAAGCATTGAGACCTGGCATATATTCCTTGATTGATATATGCACAGCAAGTGATATTCAACAGCTTCATACTGTACTTGATGGTTAGTAATTGCGAAGCGGTCCTCATCAGATTGAGCAGGTTAGATAAATGAATGTTTCCGAGCAGTAACTAATTATTTGTGTCATTTCGCTTGCAGAGAGTTCGTGCAGAAGTACTCTTTCAACTTTACTGCACGACTACCAATTGGATTTCCAGTACGAAGGGAAAGTGTGATCTGAAACCAGGTTCTTCCTGTAATGAGTTTCAAGTTGGTTCTGTTCAAAATTGAGGGAGGCTATGGGTTCATCTTCTTGTTCTTTGGGAACATCGCATGAGCATGCCTCAGTTTGTGGAAAACTCTTCCTGCAGTGGCTACTGTATCTGTACAGTTTTTTAAAGATGGATCAAAGACTGATGCTTTCAGAATTTTTCGGATGGTTCGATGCAACAAGAGGACTTAGCAGCGGTGGTAGAACCAGCTGATGACCAAGGTTGCTACTTGTTATTTATGATCAGTGAGTTGGCACGGCAGTTGAGCTACATGTGCAGCTAAGAGTGGGTATCGCGGATCCACCATAAAGAAGAAGAGAGTGACTGCTTCTTTAGTTGTCATTAGGAAGCAAAGTCGTGTGAGGGTTTAACCAACTGCAGAGTCCAGACTTCTTGCTTTTTAACAACTTAGTGTACCTGAACTCGAAGGAATTTAGCACTTGGCCGATGATGATGGGAGACGAACATTATCCAACGGCTGCAGATCATTTCACATATGTTTTAACTCTAATTATTAACCCAAAAAATAGATGGTGTTCATTTTGATCTTTATATTTAGCATCGAGATCAATTTGTATGATTACGTTATGTCATTGCATCTGAAAAGCAAATGACACAATCTTAATTTATATTTGTAACACACCGTTGGTGTGTGTGTGGTTGATAGATGGCTCGATTTAATACTTGAAATATTAATATGATATTTTTATTAGCACGATCTGATGAAAATTTCAACTTATGTACTTTTAATTTGAGACGCTACGATCTTGATAGTCCGATTCAAATAGCTGAAGCCGGTAGATATATTTGTAATTAAAACAAGAAACTATAACTCGAACTTCGGCCGCTCGCAAGCAACAAAGAGTCATGAAGTTCTAATTCTTCCTATAAACTTAATATGATCAATAATCCCCACATGAACAAACAATCGGGGAGCAGTTGTCTCTTTGATCAACGATAAATCAAGGTTGAAAGGATGATGGAGATTCAATATATATATGAATATTATGCAGCAATACATAACTGAAGATTGCAACAAAAACCCCCAAGACATTTTTTCCCAAAAATTATGGTCGAGTATTATTAACTAAAAGTTGAAATGACATTTTTTTCCCATAATTTTTTCCCAAAAATTATGGTCCGTCGACATGACAATAAGACACCTCATTCGATGGACAAAAGAATCCTACGATGAGCTCCATCGAAAGAAAATTGAGGTAACCTACCTAATTTAGTGCACTGAACGAAGAAGTAGTAGCTCTTCTTAATTTGCTAAAGTGATTGGAGTCTAGCGTCGGCGCCCCTATCCCTAGTTTATAGTTTAAACAGGAGATACCAAACTTGATTTTCCTTATTTATAATACTTCTATAGCGAGATCCCTATCCCTGGATATTATAACAAGCCCGAGAGGAAGTATGACGTGAGAAGATCAACAACCTACAAGGGCAAACCCCACTCGTCTCACGCCAGAATTGAAAAGAGGAAGCAATTGATAAGAAACAAGAAGTGCAAGTGTTACTTGTGCGGGGAAGAAGGACACTTCGCAAGAGAATGTCCCAATGACCGTAAAAACATCAAGAGAGTCGCTATGTTTGAACAATTAGACCTTCTTGATGACTATGAAATTTTGTCAGTACAAGAAGGGGAAAACCAGAGCGACGCAATCTACTCCATCTATGAAGGAGAAGACGTAGAAGACCTACAACACGGTATTCACTCCTTCACCCACAAAATTTTTGCACTAATAGAAGATAGTAGAACTTGGTGGATAGGACCCGAGTCAGGTTAACGGGCCAGAGTTCAAGTCTCCCAAGCACAAGCTGAATCCAGACACATATGGGAAATCAACACCGAGTTACCAGCAAATTTGGAGAAGTGCAAATGCTGCAAACGGACATCACAAAGGAGGCACAAGAGACACTGCCCCTTGTGTAAAATTACTTCATGCGGGATGTACAGTATCTACTACTTTGATAAAAGAACCCCCGTAATGACTGAGGAACCACCAAGGTATGAACCAAGAAACTTGCTTCAGCAACAACAGGATTATATTAATAACTGTGAAGCAGAAATTAGGAGGCTCAAGACTGTAGTAGAATCTGAACTGCAAAAGGCCAAGGAAATGGAAGAGATGCACATCCAGGCCGTAACCACTGCCCAAGAAAACTTTCGCCTACAACATGAAGTATGCGAAAAGAAAAAGAAGTATGATCAGCTGGAAAAAGAGGCAATGGAGGTCGACAGGTTAAGACTAGAAAGAGCTGATCTATTAAAGGAAATGCAAAGATTGAAGGAAAAAGAAATTGAGGAGGACAAGGAAATCTTCGTTCTACTCGCAGACGAAACCCAGAAAGTCTTATCCGTTGAAACCAAGGAAACAAGTGGTTCAAGAAAAGCCAAAAATATGCTGTTTAATCTAAAGGTACAAATCGAAATTTTAAACATCCCCCCTTTTGAAGTTAATGCTATATTAGATACAGGAGCAACAACTTGCTGCATAGATGAAAATAAAAAGCTGAAAGGAGGCAAAATGACCATTGCGGATAACTCGTTCAGAATCCCATATACCTATGCCTTCGCGATGAAACTTGGGGATGACATCCAAATGATAATCGGATGCAATTTTATAAGGGCAATGCAGGGAGGAGTAAGGATAGAAGGTAATATCGTTACTTTTTACAAGAACCTTACTACAATTAACACACTGCTCTACATCCCAACAACAGCAGCCATAGAAGAATTGGATCTTGAGGAAGATGACTATGTTCAAATCCAAGAAGCAGTGTTTTTCTCCGCTAAAGCCCAACAAAGTGACAATGCTATTAGGGCAAAATTTGGAAGCCTACTGGACCAACTAAAGGCCCAAGGATACATTGGGGAAGACCCCCTTAAACACGAGGAGAAAAACAAGATTCAGTCCAAACTGGAAATTAAAAACCCTGATTTCGTGGTGGAAGACAAACCCCTGAAGCATCTCACACCACAGGCTAAGGAGGCTTTTTCAAAGCATATAAGGGCCCTCTTGGAAATCAGAGTAATAAGGCCCAGCAAGAGTAAACATCGAACGACTGCCATAATTGTTAACTCTGGAACAACAATCGACCCAATCACTGGAGTAGAAAATAAAGGCAAAGAAAGAATGGTATTCAATTACAAGAGGCTGAACGACATCACAGAGAAAGACCAGTACAACCTACTTGGAATTAACACCATTCTAACAAAGGTCAGCAACAGCAAAATTTATTCAAAATTTGATCTAAGTCTGGCTTTCATCAAGTTGCTATGCACCCAGATTCAATTGAATGGACTACCTTTTGGGTCCCTAACGGGTTATATGAATGGCTAGCCATGCCATTCGGGCTTAAAAATGCACCAGGAATATTCCAAAGAAAGATGGATGAATGCTTTAAAGGTACAGAGGAATTCATTGCAGTATACATCGATGATATACTAGTCTTCTCTAAAAATAAAAATGACCATGCCCGACACATAGCCCAAATGCTGGAAATCTATCAAATAAACGGCCTGGTATTAAGCCCAAAAAAAATGAAGATAGCAGTCAAGGAAATAGAATTTCTTGGGGCAATTTTAGGAAACTCAAAAATTAAGTTACAACCTCACATCATCAAAAGGATCACTGAATATCAGGAGGAGGACCTTACCACGAAGAGAGGACTCAGATCATGGTTAAGTATACTCAATTATGCTCGAAATTATATACCTAACTTGGGCAGACTTTTGGGACCACTCTATTCCAAGACAAGCCCAACTGGGGAGAAAAGATTTAACGAGTAGGATTGGAAGTTGATCAAAAATATCAAAAGCCTGGTTAAAAATCTCCCAGATCTAGAGGTTCCTCCAGAAGAATGCTTCATCATCCTTGAAACCGACGGATGCATGGAAGGGTGGGGAGGGGTCTGTAAATGGAAAAAATACAAAAATGACCCTCGAAACACTAAGAAAATCTACGCCTATGCTAGTGGAAAATTCAGTCCTATCAAATGCACCATTAATGCAGAAATGCATGCGGTAATGAAGACTCTGGAATCCTTAAAGATATATTTCCTAGATAAAAAGGAAGTCATTATCAGGACAGACTACCGGGCAATTATTAGCTTCTTTAACAAGTCTGCTCAGAACAAACCTTCCAGAGTTCGGTGGATGGCTTTCTTAGACTATATAACATGAAGTGGCGTGGAGATAAAATTCGAACACATTGAAGGGACTAGTAATATCCTTGCAGACTCTTTGTCCAGACTAATAAATATTCTAGTTGCAGGATGGCCAAGCGAACAAGTATTCCTGCTATTAGAGGCCACCCAGGAGGTTCAAGTATAACCAAACCCGAAAGCAGCGGCATACCTCAACAAACTGTTAGTAACCTTGTCCAACAAAATCAACAAAAGCTGGACGAGCTCAAATCAGAAATGCAAGGAGGAATCCCCCTCTGTAAAATCAAGACAACCGAAGGAGAGCTCAGGACCATTCAAAGAGAAGCTGCCCGCCAAGCCTGCGAAGCATTACAATGCTTCCACGACATCCACTCAGCAAAGGCAAAGGAATATCAGAGGAGTGGGGGCAAGGACAGTTGGTACAAAGACTGGCTACCAACTATCCTCCAGCACCAGCAACAGCTGGAAAGAGCTCTTGCACTAACCAAAGATTCTGCCCAGAAGATAAATAACTTCAGTCTTTAGAAACTCGGGGAGCCGTGCATAATTGGAGTCTAGTGTCGGCACCACTATTTTGTGCCACTAGTTTTTACTTTACCATCCTTTTGCACTGAGCCCCGGGTAGCCGTGCATAATTGGAGTCTAGCGTCGGCGCCACTATTTTGCGCCACTAGTTTTTACTTTACCATCCTTTTGCACTGAGCCCCGGGGAGCCGTGCATAATTTGGGGTCTAGCGTCGACGACCCTGTTTTAGTAAAGGCAAAATAGAAAACTTTGACAAAGGGTGTGCTAGTCATAAGTGCCCAGCAAGCCAATCACGTGAGTGATGGCACGTGTGACTTGATACAGAATCTTTTTGCTTATTATATTTTGGCGTATATCACTTTATAACTATTGCATAGATGCATATATATTGTGATGTCCTTGGATTTGTGCAATGGGAATCGGATCGTGATGAGATCACGATAATGAGATCGATTCACCTTTAAACACATATCCTAAATAATCCCGGTCATAGGTTACTCGAGAGGGACATCGTGATAACCGGATAGACTGGTGTGCTGTATACCCGTCCATATGATGGATGCAGCTGGTCTCATAGCTGCTCGTGTAGGGACACTAGGGATACAGTACAGGTGCTCATTGGAGAATGAGTTCACTGATTGATCCGCTTACGGAATGCTGGATGGTTGATGATGCCTTATTGTCAGACAACGATTCCGTAGTCCTAGTGGTGTATCTGGTTCTTAGACTTGAGACACCAAGGATGTCCTGTATGAGTGCTCCACTCTTTGATACCAGACTTATAGGTTTGGCTGTTCCCAGATCTAGTACAGCTGGTCATTGGGAGTGGTAGTCGACCTTACGAGGGCTATTGAGTGTCGATAGAGGATCATCCACTCTCGGTATCATGAGAGGAATATCCCATGTGTTCTTGCTCAGACAAATCCCTGGCCAGGGTCATTCGGGTTGAGAGAGAAAGAGTTCTCCGGGAGAATCCGATTAGAGCAAGACTCGAGTAGAAACCGTATGGGTCTGACAGCACCATGCTCGATATACGGTCTCTGGGATATTAGATGGATGAGGGACTATAGGTACATGGTAACTGAGGACAGACAGGTCCAATGGATTGGATTCCCCTGTATCGTCTGGGGACTACGGCGTAGTGGCCTAGTACTTCCGTAGTCGATGAGTCGAGTGAATTATTACAGAGATAATAATTCACTGAGTTAGAAGGAGTTCTGACAGGTATGACTCACGGCCAGCTCGATATTGGGCCTAGAGGGTCACACACATATGGTAGGCATTGCGATGAGTAGAGGTTCGGATATGAGATATCCGACGGAGCCCTTGTCTTATTGGATGCAGATCCAATACCCACTAGGGAAAGGACCCATTAGGGTTTTGACAAGGGATCTCTATAAATAGGAGGGATTCACAGCCTCATAGGCTAGAGTCTTTGCTTGCCCTTCCTATTCTCCTCTCCCTCTCCACCTCAGAGTAGGCCTGGAGTTTTGAGGAGCGACGTCGCAACCCTGCTGTGTGGATCACCGCTAGAGAGGAGGACGCTTGACCTCCTTCACCCTCTCCTAAGGATCTGCAAGGAAACAGGGATATACGATCTCCCTAGGTAACACAATCTCTATACGCAGTTTTGTGTTTTTGCGGATTTTGCGCACCAATCTTCGCACGACGATGAACATCTTTTTGGGAATCGGGGATTTTTGTTTTCTTGTTCTTCCGCTGCGCATATGATGTCGCCCCCTATGATTTCCCAACAGTGGTATCAGAGCCAGGTTGTTCGTGCGAATGATTGGTTTTGAACTGCGTGTGTTGTGTTTAGGAAGAATATTGACGTCAAAATCGTTGACGCAAAAGCGAGGAAGGGCAGCAACAGTTGCTGCCCTCGATCTGCATACCTGCAGCCGCAGCCAGGCAGCACAGCGCCGGCGCATGCGCAAGCGCTGTGCCTGCAGCAGCCGGCCGGCGGTCTGCTTGCAGCAGGCTTGCTGCTGGCGGGGCTGGCAACCCACGGGCAGAGGCGCCGCAGGGAAGCGGCGCCTGCCGCCGAAAGGAAGCGGCGCCTGCCGCCGAAAGGAAGCGGCGCCTGCCGCCGCTGCTCCCGCGGGCGAAACCCCCCACAGGGGCGGCCGCCCGGCGGTACAGCACCGTCTGCGGAGGCAGCGGCGCCCAAAGGGGGCGCCCACCCGCAGCGGCATCGCCGCCAGCGGGCGTGCCGCCTGCAGGCGAGGGCAGTGCCCTCGCCCCGCCGCACAGGCCGCCGCCGGCAGGGTGGCGGCGGCGGCAGCAGCAAAAAGGGCAAAGGATATTAGGGTTTTCTGGGCAAAAGACAGTTTTGCCCCTCGGAATTTGAGAAATTCCAATTTCTGTCTTTTGTCCAAATTACGAAAATACCCTTAGGAATTGAGAAATTTCCTATATATCCCTGATTTCAGAAAATATTAATTAATTAAAAGGTTTAGTTGATTATTATTTTTATTATTATCTAGTAGTCCTACATGATGATGATTATTTATACATGTGATGTATGATGAGTGGACGGATGATCATGGACCGTGTGATGTGTGTACTTGTGATTATTATTATTGAGGTCTGCGAACCTCCATTATATTTCTCGTTTATTGTCGGGCCTGCGTGCCTATGATTAAGTTGTAATCACATGAGGAGGCGTAGCGGGAGCGTGGATGCCATAGCGGGACCCACGAGACGGACGATCGTGATGCATGGAGATGCATCAAGATGTCGACGGAACCGACGAGGACGAGATGGACGATCACAAGGCATGTAGATGCACCGTTGCACACATAGATCTTGATGTGAGTGATTAGGCCTACTGGCTCGGGCCTAATCATATTAGGTTGTGGTCCATGATCATCTGGTGTGATTGCTTATACACATACTAGATATGTATATATATTTGCATGCGATGTAGATATATATTAAATATGCATATGTGTGACATGTCATATTAGGAGACCAAATCATAGAAACATCTCTCGATAATATTAAGTCGGTAAACGTGAGGCAATTAGATTGACCCACGTGGCCTTCCATCGTTATGAGTAGGAACCGAATCCCGGTGTAGGTTGAGTTGGTCGAGTCCCTCGAGACTCACCTATATCGCGATTCGCTATCTTGCTTACGACATAGAGATGTCACCGGTGACTTGAGGGCATGATATGCTTGGTCGAGTCCCTCGAGGGTATATCATCAAATCAGACTCATCTTGTAACGAAGGTGTTGACTTAACCGAGCATCATGGTTGGTCGAGTCCCTCGAGGCCATGGTGATTCGGAGGCCGAACAGGACGGGAATCACAAGGAGTTGTGATCGGCAAGAGTTGTCTACCTTTTAGGCTTAGTGTGATTGGTCGAGTCCCTCGAGGTTACACTAAGACGCTGATTGGATCCTGATCCCCACTAGAAGTCTGCCGGAGACTTCCGTTTCACGTGCTGAGGGTGTCGCGTGACTCGTTAGTAAAATAGTGGGAGCATATTAAGATAGAAGTCCATATCTTGATAGTTTATTTCTTGCAAAATCTGCATGTTATTCATTTTTGCTACATCTTTATTTTCAGAAAATGTCGCTTTCAAATCCCTTACGTGGCATACTTGATGTCAACCGCCTCACTGGTCCAAATTATACGGATTGGCTCCGTAACTTGAGAATTGTTCTCACAGCGGAGAAAATCGTGTACGTCCTTGATACAGTGATGCCTACGCCCGAAGAAGGGGCAAGCGAGGATGAGATCGCTCGCTACGTGAAGTACATTGATGACTCCACTCTTGCTCAGTGCTATATGTTGGGCTCTATGACTCCAGAGTTACAGAGACAACATGAAAAGATGGATGCCAGATCCATTCTCCTACATGTCCGTAAATTGTTTGAGGAACAGGGAAGGACTCAACGATATGAGATATCCAAGAGCCTTTTCCGCGCTAGGTTGACTGAGGGGACACCGGTTCAGAACCATGTCCTAAAGATGATTGAGTGGATAGAGAAACTCACAGGTCTAGGAATGGTCCTAGAGGATAACTTGTGTGTGGACATTGTGCTTCAGTCCCTACCAGATTCCTTTTCACAGTTCATAATGAATTTTAATATGAACAAGCTTGAGGTGACTCTCCCAGAGCTCCTCAATATGTTGAGGGAGGCAGAGAGTACTATTAAGAAAGAGAAGCCAGTTCTCTACACTGGTGAGACCAGAAAGAAAAGGAAAGCAGAAAGGTCCCTTAAGAAGGGAAAGCGCAAGGGCAAACAAGGTAAAGCAAAGGTTGCTAAGAAAGACCCAACAAAGGACAAAGGCCAGTGCTTCCACTGTGGTAAAGATGGGCACTGGAAGAGAAACTGCAAAGAGTACCTTGCAGAAAGGGCGAAACAAAAGCTTGATGAAGCTTCAGGTACATTCATGATCAGTCTCCATTTGTCAGACTCTTATGATAACACATGGGTATTAGATACCGGTAGTGCTTATCATATATGCAATTCGTTGCAGGTTCTGGCAAGGCCTAGGAGACTAGAGAGAGGCGAGATGGACCTCAAGATGGGTAATGGAGCAAAAGTTGTTGTATTAGCTGTTGGCGAGGTCGCCCTACATCTGCCTAGTGGAGCTTTTATTGCATTAGATGCATGTTATTTTGTTCCTTCTATTATCAAAAACATTATCTCCATTTCATGTTTAACAGTTAGTGGATATAAATTTGTTTTTGAGAACAATGGTTGTTCGATATTATTAGATGATAAGATCATCACGAAAGGAACATTGCATAATGGTTTATTTATGTTAGACACCACTCCACATATCATGAATATAAATGTGTCCAAAAGGAAACGAGATGAGTTGAACAGTGCATACCTGTGGCATTGTAGGCTAGGTCACATCCATGAAAGAAGGATTCAAAAGTTGCTAAATGATGGATATCTAGATCCATTCGACTATGTGTCATATGCAACTTGTGAGCCTTGCATTCGTGGAAAACTGACCAACTCTCCATTTAGTGGAACTGGAGAGAGAGCCACTGAGTTGTTGGAACTCATACATAGTGATGTATGTGGACCCATGTCAACTCATGCCATTGGAGGTTACTCCTACTTCATTACATTTACTGATGATTTCTCAAGGTATGGATATGTGTACTTAATGAAGTACAAGTCCGAGGCCTTTGAGAAATTCAGAGAGTATAAGAATGAGGTGGAGAACCAGACTGGAAAGAGTATCAAAACTCTTCGATCAGATCGAGGAGGTGAGTACTTAAGTACAGAGTTTACTCACTTCCTCAAGGACCATGGGATATTATCCCAATGGACACCTCCTTATACACCTCAGCTCAATGGTGTCTCTGAAAGGAGAAATCGTACATTATTAGATATGGTACGGTCCATGATGAGTTTCGCTGACCTACCCATCTCATTCTGGGGATATGCCCTAGAAACCGCAGCTTACCTTCTGAACAGAGTTCCAACTAAGTCGGTAGTGTCTACACCATATGAGATATGGAAAGGGAAGAAGCCTGATCTTAAGGTTGTTAAGATTTGGGGCTGCCCAGCCCACGTTAAAAGACACAACCCCGATAAGTTAGAATCAAGGACAGAGCGATGCAAATTTGTGGGACACCCCAAGGAAACTTGTGGGTATTATTTCTATCATCTCGAGGACAAAAAGGTCTTTGTAGCTAAGAGAGCAGTGTTCCTTGAGAAGGAACACATTCTTGGTGGAGACAGTGGGAGAATGATAGAGTTGAGCGAGGTTGGAGAACCAAGCTCAAGCACCACTCTACAGCCCGAGTCTGTTCAGGTATCTAATACACAAGTTTCAACTTTACGCAGGTCTGATAGAGTATCCCATCCTCTTGAGAGATATGTGGGACATATTAGAGCAGAGGATGTAGAGGATATTGATCCTTAGACCTACGAGGAGGCTATTATGAGTATAGACTCCGGGAAGTGGAAAGAAGCCATGAATTCTGAGATGGATTCTATGTACTCCAATAAGGTTTGGAACCTAGTTGATGCACCCGAAGGTATTGTACCCATCGGTTGCAAATGGATCTTTAAGAAAAAGATCGGAGTAGATGGAAAGGTAGAGACCTATAAAGCAAGGCTAGTGGCTAAGGGGTATCGTCAAAGGCAAGGTGTTGACTACGACGAAACCTTCTCACCCATAGCAATGCTAAAATCCATCAGAATTCTATTGGCTATTACAGCACACTATGATTATGAGATCTGGCAGATGGATGTGAAAACCGCATTCCTCAATGGGAACCTCGAGGAGGAGGTGTATATGATGCAACCTGAGGGATTCGTGTCCAAGAACTGCCCAGATAAAGTGTGTAGGTTGCTTAAATCCATTTATGGACTAAAGCAAGCTTCCCGAAGTTGGAACATAAGATTTGATGAGGCAATCAGATCTTATGACTTCGTTAAGAACGAAGATGAGCCTTGTGTATACAGAAAGGTAAGTGGGAGCGCTATTAGCTTTTTGGTGTTATATGTGGATGACATCCTCATCATTGGGAATGACATAGGAATGCTATCCACAATAAAGGCTTGGTTATCTAGACACTTCTCCATGAAGGACTTAGGAGAAGCATCTTATATCTTGGGGATTAGAATCTATAGAGATAGATCCAAAAGGATGCTTGGCTTGTCCCAGTCCAGGTACATAGAAACTATTGTCAAAAGGTTTGGCATGGAAAATTCCAAGAGAGGTCTCATACCGATGAGACATGGGATATCGCTTTCTACGAGTATGTCCCCAAAGACTCCAGAAGAAAGGGCGAACATGGATATGATACCTTATGCCTCAGCAATAGGGTCTATCATGTATGTCATGCTATGTACTAGGCCTGATATAGCGCATGCTCTGAGTGTCACGAGCAGGTATCAGGCGGATCCAGGCTTGGAGCACTGGAAAGCAGTAAAGTGTATCCTTAAGTACTTGAGAAGGACTAAGGATCTTTTACTAGTATATGGAGGTAATAGCCTTAAGGTTGAAGGCTACACTGACTCAAGTTTTCAGTCTGATGTCGATGATAGCAAGTCGAATTCAGGGTATGTGTACACCTTGAATGGAGGAGCAGTGTGCTGGAAGAGTTCCAAGCAAGATACCACTGCTGACTCGACCACAGAGGCGGAGTACATTGCTGCATCAGATGCAGCAAAGGAGGGAGTCTGAGTGAAGAAGTTCATCACAGATTTGGGAGTCGATACAGATAGCGACAAGTCGACTTCCTTATATTGCGACAACTATGGGGTGATTACTCAAATAAGGGAACCCGGGTCTTATCAGAAGTGTTCTGAGGAGGTTCCAGCTTATAAGAGAGATCGTAACCCGAGGAGATGTAGCAGTGGAAAGAGTTCCATCCGAAGATAACATTACAGATCCACTAACAAAGCCATTGTCTCAGATTGTCTTTGAGCGTCACAGGGGTCTGATGGGGATCAGACACATAGGTGATTGGCTTTAGGTCAAGTGGGAGATTGCTAGTCATAAGTGCCCAGCAAGCCAATCACGTGAGTGATGGCACGTGTGACTTGATACAGAATCTTTTTGCTTATTATATTTTGGCGTATATCACTTTATAACTATTGCATAGATGCATATATATTGTGATGTCCTTGGATTTGTGCAATGGGAATCGGATCGTGATGAGATCACGATAATGAGATCGATTCACCTTTAAACACATATCCTAAATAATCCCGGTCATAGGTTACTCGAGAGGGACATCGTGATAACCGGATAGACTGGTGTGCTGTATACCCGTCCATATGATGGATGCAGCTGGTCTCATAGCTGCTCGTGTAGGGACACTAGGGATACAGTACAGGTGCTCATTGGAGAATGAGTTCACTGATTGATCCGCTTACGGAATGCTGGATGGTTGATGATGCCTTATTGTCAGACAACGATTCCGTAGTCCTAGTGGTGTATCTGGTTCTTAGACTTGAGACACCAAGGATGTCCTGTATGAGTGCTCCACTCTTTGATACCAGACTTATAGGTTTGGCTGTTCCCAGATCTAGTACAGCTGGTCATTGGGAGTGGTAGTCGACCTTACGAGGGCTATTGAGTGTCGATAGAGGATCATCCACTCTCGGTATCATGAGAGGAATATCCCATGTGTTCTTGCTCAGACAAATCCCTGGCCAGGGTCATTCGGGTTGAGAGAGAAAGAGTTCTCCGGGAGAATCCGATTAGAGCAAGACTCGAGTAGAAACCGTATGGGTCTGACAGCACCATGCTCGATATACGGTCTCTGGGATATTAGATGGATGAGGGACTATAGGTACATGGTAACTGAGGACAGACAGGTCCAATGGATTGGATTCCCCTGTATCGTCTGGGGACTACGGCGTAGTGGCCTAGTACTTCCGTAGTCGATGAGTCGAGTGAATTATTACAGAGATAATAATTCACTGAGTTAGAAGGAGTTCTGACAGGTATGACTCACGGCCAGCTCGATATTGGGCCTAGAGGGTCACACACATATGGTAGGCATTGCGATGAGTAGAGGTTCGGATATGAGATATCCGACGGAGCCCTTGTCTTATTGGATGCAGATCCAATACCCACTAGGGAAAGGACCCATTAGGGTTTTGACAAGGGATCTCTATAAATAGGAGGGATTCACAGCCTCATAGGCTAGAGTCTTTGCTTGCCCTTCCTATTCTCCTCTCCCTCTCCACCTCAGAGTAGGCCTGGAGTTTTGAGGAGCGACGTCGCAACCCTGCTGTGTGGATCACCGCTAGAGAGGAGGACGCTTGACCTCCTTCACCCTCTCCTAAGGATCTGCAAGGAAACAGGGATATACGATCTCCCTAGGTAACACAATCTCTATACGCAGTTTTGTGTTTTTGCGGATTTTGCGCACCAATCTTCGCACGACGATGAACATCTTTTTGGGAATCGGGGATTTTTGTTTTCTTGTTCTTCCGCTGCGCATATGATGTCGCCCCCTATGATTTCCCAACAGTGGTATCAGAGCCAGGTTGTTCGTGCGAATGATTGGTTTTGAACTGCGTGTGTTGTGTTTAGGAAGAATATTGACGTCAAAATCGTTGACGCAAAAGCGAGGAAGGGCAGCAACAGTTGCTGCCCTCGATCTGCATACCTGCAGCCGCAACTGCAGCCGCAGCCAGGCAGCACAGCGCCGGCGCATGCGCAAGCGCTGTGCCTGCAGCAGCCGGCCGGCGGTCTGCTTGCAGCAGGCTTGCTGCTGGCGGGGCTGGCAACCCACGGGCAGAGGCGCCGCAGGGAAGCGGCGCCTGCCGCCGAAAGGAAGCGGCGCCTGCCGCCGCTGCTCCCGCGGGCGAAACCCCCCACAGGGGCGGCCGCCCGGCGGTACAGCACCGTCTGCGGAGGCAGCGGCGCCCAAAGGGGGCGCCCACCCGCAGCGGCATCGCCGCCAGCGGGCGTGCCGCCTGCAGGCGAGGGCAGTGCCCTCGCCCCGCCGCACAGGCCGCCGCCGGCAGGGTGGCGGCGGCGGCAGCAGCAAAAAGGGCAAAGGATATTAGGGTTTTCTGGGCAAAAGACAGTTTTGCCCCTCGGAATTTGAGAAATTCCAATTTCTGTCTTTTGTCCAAATTACGAAAATACCCTTAGGAATTGAGAAATTTCCTATATATCCCTGATTTCAGAAAATATTAATTAATTAAAAGGTTTAGTTGATTATTATTTTTATTATTATCTAGTAGTCCTACATGATGATGATTATTTATACATGTGATGTATGATGAGTGGACGGATGATCATGGACCGTGTGATGTGTGTACTTGTGATTATTATTATTGAGGTCTGCGAACCTCCATTATATTTCTCGTTTATTGTCGGGCCTGCGTGCCTATGATTAAGTTGTAATCACATGAGGAGGCGTAGCGGGAGCGTGGATGCCATAGCGGGACCCACGAGACGGACGATCGTGATGCATGGAGATGCATCAAGATGTCGACGGAACCGACGAGGACGAGATGGACGATCACAAGGCATGTAGATGCACGGCCAGGTATGACTCACGGCCAGCTCGATATTGGGCCTAGAGGGTCACACACATATGGTAGGCATTGCGATGAGTAGAGGTTCGGATATGAGATATCCGACGGAGCCCTTGTCTTATTGGATGCAGATCCAATACCCACTAGGGAAAGGACCCATTAGGGTTTTGACAAGGGATCTCTATAAATAGGAGGGATTCACAGCCTCATAGGCTAGAGTCTTTGCTTGCCCTTCCTATTCTCCTCTCCCTCTCCACCTCAGAGTAGGCCTGGAGTTTTGAGGAGCGTCGTCGCAACCCTGCTGTGTGGATCACCGCTAGAGAGGAGGACGCTTGACCTCCTTCACCCTCTCCTAAGGATCTGCAAGGAAACAGGGATATACGATCTCCCTAGGTAACACAATCTCTATACGCAGTTTTGTGTTTTTGCGGATTTTGCGCACCAATCTTCGCACGACGATGAACATCTTTTTGGGAATCGGGGATTTTTGTTTTCTTGTTCTTCCGCTGCGCATATGATGTCGCCCCCTATGATTTCCCAACAGGGTGTCGATGGGGGCAAATGATCACCCGACCCTCTGCCTTAGTTTCTCTATATAAGTCTTAGATCAGCTCATTGCAGGGCATTCAGAAAATACATCTGAAGTTCTACTTTGAGTTCCAAGTCATAAATCAGAGTCTGTAAGTTTCTTTCTAGTTCTTCATACCTATCAATGTTTTTATTTCTTGAAGGTACAGTGAAAGCTTAGTGAATACTTTTGCTAAGTGATTACTTGAAGCTTAGTGAATACTTTTGCTAACTTCTTAATTGACTCTATTGGTATACCAATCACTTTAGCAAAATAGTGGCGCCGACGCTAGACTCTAATTATGCACGGCTCCCCGGGGCTTAGTGCAAAAGGATGGTAAAGTAAAAACTAGTGGCGCAAAACAGTGGCGCCGACGCTAGACTCCAATTATGCACGGCTCCCCAAGTTTCTAAAGACTGAAGTTATTTATCCTCTGGGCGGAATCTTTGGTTAGTGCAAGAGCTCTTTCCAGCTGTTACTGGTGCTGGAGGACAGTTGGTAGCCAGTCTTTATACCAACTGTCCTTGCCCCCACTCCTTCTCTGATATTCCTTTGCCTTTGCTGAGTGGATGTCGTGGAAGCATTGTAATGCTTCGCAGGCTTGGCGAGCGGCTTCTCTTTGAATGGTCCAGAGCTCTCCTTCGGTTGCCTTGATTTTACATAGGGGGATTCCTCCTTGCATTTCTGATTTGAGCTCGTCCAGCTTTTGTTGATATTGTTGGACAAGGTTACTAACAGTTTGTTGAGGTATGCTGTTGCTTTCGGGTTTGGTTGTGCTTGAACCTCCTGGGTGGCCTCTAATAGCAGGAATACTTGTTCGCTTGGCCATCCTGCAACTAGAATATTTATTAGTATGGACAAAGAGTCTGCAAGGATATTACTAGTCCCTTCAATGTGTTTGAATTTTATCTCCACGCCACTTCCTGTTATATAGTCTATGAAAGCCATCCACCGAACTCTGGATGGTTTGTTCTGAGCAGACTTGTTAAAGAAGCTAATAATTGCCTGGCAGTCTGTCCTGATAATGACTTCCTTTTTATCTTCTCAGTGTTTCGAGGGTCATTTTTATGTTTTTTCCATTTACAGACCCCTCCCCACCCTTCTATGTATCCGTCGGTTTCAAGGATGATGAAGCATTCTTCTGGAGGAACCTCTAGATCTGGGAGATTTTTAACCAGGCTTTTGATATTTTTGATCAACTTCCAATCCTGCTCGTTAAATCTTTTCTCCCCAGTTGGGAGCCGTCTTGGAATAGAGTGGTCCCAAAAGTCTGCCCAAGTTAGGTATATAATTTCGAGCATAATTGAGTATACCTAACCATGATCTGAGTCCTCTCTTGGTGGTAAGGTCCTCCTCCTGATATTCAGTGATCCTTTTGATGATGTGGGGTTGTAACTTAATTTTTGAGTTTCCTAAAATTGCCCCAAGAAATTCTATTTCCTTGACTACTATCTTCATTTTTGATGGGCTTAATACCAGGCCGTTTATTTGACAGATTTCTAGCACTTGGGCTAGGTGTCGGGCATGGTCATTTTCATTTTCAGAGAAGACTAGTATATCATCGATGTATACTGCAATGAATTCCTCTGTGCCTTTAAATCATTCATCCATCTTTCTTTGGAATATTGCTGGTGCATTTTTAAGCCCGAATGGCATGGCTATCCATTCATATAACCCGTCAGGGACCCAAAAGGCAGTCCATTCAATTGAGTCTGGGTGCATAGCAACTTGATGAAAGCCAAACTTAAGATCAAATTTTGAATAAATTTTGCTGTTGCTGACCTTTCTTAGAATGGTGTTGATTCTAGGTAGGCTGTACTGGTCTTTCTCTGTGATGTCGTTCAGCCTCTTGTAATTGAATACCATTCTTTTTTTGCCTTTATTTTTTACTCCAGTGATTAGGTCGATTGTTGTTCCGGAGTTAACAATTATGGCAGTCGTTCGGTGTTTACTCTTGCTGGGCCTTATTACTCTGATTTCTAAGAGGGCCCTTATATGCTTTGAAAAAGCCTCCTTAGCCTATGGTGTGAGATACTTCAGGGGTTTGTCTTCCACCACGAAATCAGGGTTTTTAATTTCCAGTTTGCACTGAATCTTGTTTTTCTCCCAGTGTTTAAGGGGGTCTTCCCCAATGTATCCTTGGGCCTTTAGTTGGTCCAGTAGGCTTCCAAATTTTGCCCTAATAGCATTGTCACTTTGTTGGGCTTCAGCGGAGAAAAACACTGCTTCATGGATTTGAACATAGTCATCTTCCTCAAGATCCAATTCTTCTATGGCTGCTGTTGCTGGGATGTAGGGCAGTGTGTTAATTGTAGTAAGGTTCTTGTAAAAAGTAACGATATTACCTTCTATCCCTACTCCTCCCTGCATTGCCCTTATAAAATTGCATCCGATTATCATTTGGATGTCATCCCCAAGTTTCATCGCGAAGGCATAGGTATATGGGATTCTGAACGAGTTATCCCCAATGGTCATTTTGCCTCCTTTCAGCTTTTTATTTGTTGTTGTCTTAGAGGTGATCCCACTGAAGTGTACTATGTAGGGATTTTCCTCCATTGCGGCATCTGGTACGGCATTTTCATCTATGCAGCAAGTTGTTGCTCTTGTATCTAATATAGCATTAACTTCAAAAGGAGGGATGTTTAAAATTTCGATTTGTACCTTTAGATTAAACAGCATATTTTTGGCTTTTCTTGAACCACTTGTTTCCTTGGTTTCAACGGATAAGACTTTCTGGGTTTCGTTTGCGAGTAGAACGAAGATTTCCTTGTTCTCCTCAATTTCTTTTTCCTTCAATCTTTGTATTTCCTTTAATAGATCAGCTCTTTCTAGTCTTAACCTGTCGACCTCCATTGCCTCTTTTTCCAACTGATCATACTTCTTTTTCCATTCGCATACTTCATGTTGTAGGCGAAGGTTTTCTTAGGCAGTGGTTACGGCCTGGATGTGCATCTCTTCCATTTCCTTGGCCTTTTGCAGTTCAGATTCTACTGCAGTCTTGAGCCTCCTAATTTCTGCTTCACAGTGATTAATATAATCCTATTGCTACTGAAGCAAGTTTCTTGGTTCATACCTTGGTGGTTCCTTAGTCATTACGGGGGTTCTTTTATCAAAGTAGTAGATACTGTACATCCCGCATGAAGTAATTTTACACAAGGGGCAGTGTCTCCTGTGCCTCCTTTGTGATGTCCGTTTGCAACATTTGCACTTCTCCAAATTAGCTGGTAACTCGGTGTTAATTTCCCATATGTGTCTGCATTCAGCTTGTGCTTGGGAGACTTGAACTCTGGCCCAGTAACCTGACTCGGGTCCTATCCACCAAGTTCTACTATCTTCTATTAGTGCAAAAATTTTGTGGGTGAAGGAGTGAATACCGTGTTGTAGGTCTTCTACGTCTTCTCCTTCAGAGATGGAGTAGATTGCGTCGCTCTGGTTTTCCCCTTCTTGTACTGACAAAATTTCATAGTCATCAAGAAGGTCTAATTGTCACGCCCCGCTGAATTTTTCTTTTTTTTCTTTTTTTGTATTATAATTCAACAACAATTCATTCCAGGATCCGTTCACACATTTGAGGATACTGAGAAAACATTCAGGTCATTCATATCTATAATTTTCCAATTCATAAAACCTGTGCAGTTTATAATCATAGTATAATATCACTTAATGATTCACAAAATCCAAAGCCAACTCAACTAAACCATAACCACATCATAAATCCATAAGCGTAGCAATCTATACAATCATAAAACCAACATGTATTACATGTTTATATCATTACACAGTTTAAACTTTAACATTCCCAAAATCCCAACACAAGAGGTACTTTCCAAATATTTACAAGATACATCAATCTAGATTTGTCGTTGATACACAAAAGAACTTATACAATATCAACTTATTAATTACGAAAGATTTGCCCCAAAACCTTCTAGCTTTCCACTACCTCAACCCAATTCTAGCTTTTCAGTGCGTGACAAGTTACTCTGAAAATTTTATATAGCAACGGGGTGAGCATAAAAAGCTCAGCAAGTGTCTAACATATCCATGGCGATAGGAGAAGTTCAAGCAGGCTTAGTATCAAGATAACAAAAGCAGAAATACAAGTGTTCATTTTAAGTCATCTCATTTGATATAAAATCACAAAGGTTTACCTTGTTCAAAAACAGGCATTAGACATAACAATAGGAGAAAGGAAATTGGAGCATATCATTGGTATAAGGAGCATATCGATGACATTTGATAATTTCAAGGCATAACAAAGACGTAAGGAGCATTTTGGATATCTATGGCATACGAAACAGTTCGGAACATATCAATGGTGAATGAAATGCTTCAGAACGTATCAATGGCATATGGAAATATTTCGGAAGCATAAGAAGCATTTCAGAACATATCAAAGAACAAATATGAAATAGAAGCTCAAACGTCGTACTCTAGCATAGTGAATGTGAGGATTAACTCAGTGGTGGCTCCACGCCGTGATGAGTTCTCGACTCCATCCACGGGTAGCCCTTTCCTACTCGAGCCCTCTCACCCTGCCCAAGTGCTAGGTCGGCTCTGAATTTTATATCAAACAGATAGAAGGTGAAGTGAGATCATAACATAATATGGTCCATCCATTTCTGGATGACCACCAAGCATAAGTCTCCCACGTCTGGGAGCTCCATCCACCCACGTCTGAGTGAAGTCAATTGGGCCGGCAGAGCAATCGCGGGCTCTAAGCATAACTCCCTTTACCATTTCTGGCAAAGGTTCACAATATCCCACAAGACACCAGAGTACAAAAGGGTAGTATGAACAATAACATTGACACATATCAGAAGCACATGCGGAACAACGAAATGTACATATGCCATTCGAGTCAATACGATACAAACAGAATCTTTCACAAATGTATTCAGATTTAAAAGGAAACAAAAGCAGGAGTATACAAGGATTTCAAGAAATCACATATGGCTCAATTGAAATAAGAAAGTTAGATGAATTCAATGTCCAAAGAAATGAAACTGGAAGAGGCACATATCGAAAGCAAATGCGGAACAATGGGATGCATGTGCCGAATCATTACGCTGAAAACATGAACTTTAGATGATAGCTGCAGACAAATAAATAAAGGACAAAAGTATACAGGAATTTAAGGTAATAATGTAAAGCTTAACTGAAGAGTGTTTGCCGAAATCGATTTCCAAAGAAAAGAAACAAGAAGAGCCGAAATCGACCAAAGCTCGATTCTGGCAGAATTTGATAGGGACATTTTATGAACTATTTAGATAACCAATTATGCTCTAATTTATGCAAAATATGTGTCATTAGAAAGCTTTATCAATCTAATTTTAGGCAAATTAAGTTTGACAAGAATTGGAATTTACAACAGGGAGTTACATATAATTTGATAGCCAAAGGTCTGAAAATATTTGCTCTGTTTTACTGAATCCATTGGGTCGATGAAAGCAGATGTTTTAGTTAGCAATTATACTCCGAAAATTTCAAATCAGTTATATAAAGAAAGCATTTTGAGTCTAGCTTCGAATAAATCATACTTTTTATGAATCTGAGTTCACAGCAGAAAGTTATAAGTAGTTAAGCAACAAGAGGTCAGAAATTTCAGTCTCTATTTTGCAGAATCTGTAGGGTTAATTGAAACAGAAGTCTTAGTAGGCATTTAAACTCCAAATCATTCAATCTTAGTGTCAAAATAAAGATATTTGAGTCTACTTTCAAATGGAATAGGTTTTACCTAAATCAGAGTTTAGTGCTAAAAGTTAGATCGAAAACAATGTACAGAAGTCAGATTACCGAAAAATTTCAGATTCATGGCTTTGTATCAAAAGGAAAGAACGGTTTGGTACTAAGCTGAAATCTTTTGCATTATGAAGAATTAAAAGGAAAACAGAGATTAGGAATTCTGTAGGAAGAGATTAGAACACTTGCCTTAAGCAAATTTGATTCCCAAATGGGGGGAGTTGATGTAAAACCTCAATCAAATCTTCTTCTTCAATTCCTCTTCTTCTTCTTCTTCCCTTCTCTTCTCTTCTTAAACTCACGTTGGATGCAGCATCTGAAGGTTACATTTAGTTTCTGCTTTAATCTCTTATTTAATTACTTTTGGTTAACACAAGAGTTGCAAAGTTTCAAGGTGGCAAGCATGCATGAAAAATGCTAGGTGTCATCCTTAGAGCAAATTTAGGTGGCACCATTAGGTTAGCTAGTGACACATGTACACTAATTTTTTTTTTTTTAACTTAAATCTGAATCTTAAATAAATTATATCAAACTTCTAATATTTACTCTTAGGTCCCTAGCCATAAATATTTAATCATTTAATATAAAATAATTATTAAATAATCCTTATTTTTTACAAACAGACCTTTTACTAAATTTTAAAAAATGGGGGATGTTACACTCTCCCCTCCTTAAAGAAAAATTTAGTCCTCTAAATTTATCATACCTCATTCAACGAAAATGAAAAGATGAGGATAAGCTTTCATCATTTCTTCCTCAAACTCCCAAGTCATTTCCTCTTCAGAATGATATCTCCAGATCACTTTAACTAGAGGGATAACCCGATTCCGCAAGATCTTTTTTTTTTTTTTTTTTTTATCAACAATCTGAGTGGGCTTTTCCACATAAAACAAGTCTTTATCAATCACCATCGGCTCATACTTAATGATATGAGAGGGATCAGGTATATACTTTCTGATCATTGAAACATGAAATATATCATGGATATGGCACAATGATGGTGGCAAGGCAATCCTGTAAGCGACAGAACCAACCCTCTCAAGAATCTCAAAAGGTCCAATAAATCTTTTGTGGTGAATTCCCTTTTCAAATCGATTATGTCTTTACCCTCTTATTATCACATTCTGATTCATTTCTATTTTTTTTTTTAAAAAAAAAAACTTGTCCTTGCTATTCTTATCTTCGATCTCTAAAAATTATTTTGATCATCAGAACAATTTTGTTATCAAATATTTTCTCCAATCCAATCATCTATTTTATTTTTGCTACCAATGTATTAGGTTCACCATGCTTCTACTGAGCCACTGTGATTTAATATCCCCGATCAACTCTTTTATCACACTTAATTAATCAAAAGTAGATGAAGTAGGAGGACTAAATGTCCTCATCATCCTAGATTCCTAAAATGCATCAAAGAAAATTTTCAACAATCACTATAGTTCACCAGACCTCAATATATTTTGCACGTCAACATATCAAATATTTCAGTGATCCTCAAACCATGCTCTGATACCATATCTGTCACGCCCCGCTGAATTTTTCTTTTTTTTCTTTTTTTGTATTATAATTCAACAACAATTCATTCCAGGATCCGTTCACACATTTGAGGATACTGAGAAAACATTCAGGTCATTCATATCTATAATTTTCCAATTCATAAAACCTGTGCAGTTTATAATCATAGTATAATATCACTTAATGATTCACAAAATCCAAAGCCAACTCAACTAAACCATAACCACATCATAAATCCATAAGCGTAGCAATCTATACAATCACAAAACCAACATGTATTACATGTTTATATCATTACACAGTTTAAACTTTAACATTCCCAAAATCCCAACACAAGAGGTACTTTCCAAATATTTACAAGATACATCAATCTAGATTTGTCGTTGATACACAAAAGAACTTATACAATATCAACTTATTAATTACGAAAGATTTGCCCCAAAACCTTCTAGCTTTCCACTACCTCAACCCAATTCTAGCTTTTCAGTGCGTGACAAGTTACCCTGAAAATTTTATATAGCAACGGGGTGAGCATAAAGAGCTCAGCAAGTGTCTAACATATCCATGGCGATAGGAGAAGTTCAAGCAGGCTTAGTATCAAGATAACAAAAGCAGAAATACAAGTGTTCATTTTAAGTCATCTCATTTGATATAAAATCACAAAGGTTTACCTTGTTCAAAAACAGGCATTAGACATAACAATAGGAGAAAGGAAATTGGAGCATATCATTGGTATAAGGAGCATATCGATGACATTTGATAATTTCAAGGCATAACAAAGACGTAAGGAGCATTTTGGATATCTATGGCATACGAAACAGTTCGGAACATATCAATGGTGAATGAAATGCTTCAGAACGTATCAATGGCATATGGAAATATTTCGGAAGCATAAGAAGCATTTCAGAACATATCAAAGAACAAATATGAAATAGAAGCTCAAACATCGTACTCTAGCATAGTGCATGTGAGGATTAACTCAGTGGTGGCTCCACGCCGTGATGAGTTCTCGACTCCATCCACGGGTAGCCCTTTCCTACTCGAGCCCTCTCACCCTGCCCAAGTGCTAGGTCGGCTCTGAATTTTATATCAAACAGATAGAAGGTGAAGTGAGATCATAACATAATATGGTCCATCCATTTCTGGATGACCACCAAGCATAAGTCTCCCACGTCTGGGAGCTCCATCCACCCACGTCTGAGTGAAGTCAATGGGGCCGGCAGAGCAATCGCGGGCTCTAAGCATAACTCCCTTTACCATTTCTGGCAAAAGTTCACAATATCCCACAAGACACCAGAGTACAAAAGGGTAGTATGAACAATAACATTGACACATATCAGAAGCACATGCGGAACAACGAAATGTACATATGTCATTCGAGTCAATACGATATAAACAGAATCTTTCACAAATGTATTCAGATTTAAAAGGAAACAAAAGCAGGAGTATACAAGGATTTCAAGAAATCACATATGGCTCAATTGAAATAAGAAAGTTAGATGAATTCAATGTCCAAAGAAATGAAACTGGAAGAGGCACATATCGAAAGCAAATACGGAACAATGGGATGCATGTGCCGAATCATTACGCTGAAAACATGAACTTTAGATGATAGCTGCAGACAAATAAATAAAGGACAAAAGTATACAGGAATTTAAGGTAATAATGTAAAGCTTAACTGAAGAGTGTTTGCCGAAATCGATTTCCAAAGAAAAGAAACAAGAAGAGCCGAAATCGACCAAAGCTCGATTCTGGCAGAATTTGATAGGGACATTGTATGAACTATTTAGATAACCAATTATGCTCTAATTTATGCAAAATATGTGTCATTAGAAAGCTTTATCAATCTAATTTTAGGCAAATTAAGTTTGACAAGAATTGGAATTTACAACAGGGAGTTACATATAATTTGATAGCCAAAGGTCTGAAAATATTTGCTCTGTTTTACTGAATCCATTGGGTCGATGAAAGCAGATGTTTTAGTTAGCAATTATACTCCGAAAATTTCAAATCAGTTATATAAAGAAAGCATTTTGAGTCTAGCTTCGAATAAATCATACTTTTTATGAATCTGAGTTCACAGCAGAAAGTTATAAGTAGTTAAGCAACAAGAGGTCAGAAATTTCAGTCTCTATTTTGCAGAATCTGTAGGGTTAATTGAAACAGAAGTCTTAGTAGGCATTTAAACTCCAAATTATTCAATCTTAGTGTCAAAATAAAGATATTTGAGTCTACTTTCAAATGGAATAGGTTTTACCTAAATCAGAGTTTAGTGCTAAAAGTTAGATCGAAAACAATGTACAGAAGTCAGATTACCGAAAAATTTCAGATTCATGGCTTTGTATCAAAAGGAAAGAACGGTTTGGTACTAAGCTGAAATCTTTTGCATTATGAAGAATTAAAAGGAAAACAGAGATTAGGAATTCTGTAGGAAGAGATTAGAACACTTGCCTTAAGCAAATTTGATTCCCAAATGGGGGGAGTTGATGTAAAACCTCAATCAAATCTTCTTCTTCAATTCCTCTTCTTCTTCTTCTTCCCTTCTCTTCTCTTCTTAAACTCACGTTGGATGCAGCATCTGAAGGTTACATTTAGTTTCTGCTTTAATCTCTTATTTAATTACTTTTGGTTAACACAAGAGTTGCAAAGTTTCAAGGTGGCAAGCATGCATGAAAAATGCTAGGTGTCATCCTTAGAGCAAATTTAGGTGGCACCATTAGGTTAGCTAGTGACACATGTCCACTAATTTTTTTTTTTTTTAACTTAAATCTGAATCTTAAATAAATTATATCAAACTTCTAATATTTACTCTTAGGTCCCTAGCCATAAATATTTAATCATTTAATATAAAATAATTATTAAATAATCCTTATTTTTTACAAACAGACCTTTTACTAAATTTTAAAAAATGGGGGATGTTACACTAATTGTTCAAACATAGCGACTCTCTTGATGTTTTTACGGTCATTGGGACATTCTCTTACGAAGTGTCATTCTTCCTCGCACAAGTAACACTTGCACTTCTTGTTTCTTATCAGGTGCTTCCTCTTTTCAATTCTAGCGTGAGATGAGTGGGGTTTGCCCTTGTAGGTTGTTGATCTTCTCACGCCATACTTCCTCTCGGGCTTGTTATAATATCCAGGGATAAGGATCTCGCTGTAGAAAGATAAGTCTTTTAACGCTCTTCTGAAGGCAGCATCTTTGCATTCTGCTTCCAGATACTTATAGGAGAAAAGTATCCTTGGAATTACTCCTATAGTATTTCCCCTGTATTTCGTCTCAAACGCCTCTTTGATTCTTTTTCCTAATTCTCTAGGCATTTTAGACCATAGTTTTTCGGAAAGTTCTGGGCTTGTAAACAACCTTCTTGTCTTAGATGCAAGTTTCATGTAATCGTTTAGAAATTGAATAATGTACTTGAGGTTTGTGCAGGATAACCTTTCGAGGTCTCTGTAAGCTTCTTCTTGCGCTGTAGTTGAACCCTGGAACGGATCCTCCAGAATGAAGATCGTCCTTAGTTGTGAGAGGATATTTTGAGTTCCTCCAGTTCCGTCTGCGTTAGCCATTAGTAGTTGGTATTCCTCTGGGTACGCCATTCGCCATTAGATCCATGCTAATTTCTCTGCTTCTCCAAGCAAGTTTTCAATGAATTCCATTTTTGCTTGGGGATCAGTGAATCCTTGTAGGGAAACCAAGTTTTTAGTGATTGATTCCCATCTCATAAATACTACATTAAACATCCCAAGTTGGGACGGAATTATAAACATTGCCCCTTGTTGTTGGAAGGCTGATGGGAGGTTCCAAGCTTCTGAGAAATCCTTGGATTTGAACCTTGGATGTCTTGAGTAGCCTTCATATGCGGGCCTCTGGCTTATGGATTCCACATTCACTGCTGGGGGGTAATTTGCCGGTCCCATAGTTGAATCCGCAGGTGGTCTGTAATTTGATACAGCAGAGGATGAATATACCTGTTGAGATAACTTTGCAAGTTGGGGGTATTCCATTGCTAGGTCTTCCTCGAGTCCTACTGCAATTACTTCCTTTTGAAATTTTTGGGGATATGGCATCTCCCCACCTCCTTCTGAAACGTTAATATCCTGACAATAGGAATTCAGGTTTTTACGTAATTCTTCAGCTTCATTTTCACTATCATCAAATAATTGGATGTTGACAGCTACTATGTGGCTCCGGATTTCTTCTTCATCGCTAAATGTTTCATCATCAGCGGTATTGTAGTTGCTCCGGCTGGATGTAGATGCAGCTTTGTAGTTGTCAAAGCTTATAGATATTCTGCCATCAATAAGGTTGCGACTCCTTACTTCTGTTGGCTGTATTGGTATTGCAATCTGGGTTGGTCTGATGACCCAGTCTCTGCCATGTAGCTCAGTTGTGGAGTACCTCCTTCCGGGAAGTGCCCGGACACCATGGCTTGTTAGGTAGTCCACCACCCCTGATGTTTCATATGCAAAGGCGACATTCGGGGTATTTGAAAGTCACCCTACTATTCCACGGGTGATTAGCAAGTTTGCCTCACCATTCCGCCATGTGTAATATCCTCTAGTGAGGATTGAAATTTGAATGTTGCGGAAGAAGTCCCTAATTGTCATCATGATGTCAGGAATGATGTAGACCAGCTGACTTCCTCGAGTCAAGTCTACCTCCATGGTGGCTATGATGGACTTGTCGTCAACCCATCTATTATCTCTGAACACTAATAGTGCTAGTGTTCATTCTTCTTGCCGATGGAGCGTTTGCATCCTGACTTGCAGTATGCCTAGGTGAATGTATTGCATGCGGCTCCTTTGCAGTCGGTCATAGCTTTCCTCTATGATGAATGCCCTGTCTTCCTGATTATTGGTGACCAACATTGCCTCTTTGGATCGGTGCACATAAACTCGATGGTGTGCATCATCTCGCCTGGAGTGATATAAACGTTAATTTCTTATGGTGTGCATCATCTCGCCTGGAGTGATATAAAAGTGAGATAGGTATGAAGTAATCTTGATGGTGTGCTTCATACCTATCTCGATCGGTGCACATAAAACCTGAATTCCTATTGTCAGGATATTAACGTTTCAGAAGGAGGTGGGGAGATGCCATATCCCCAATAGGTATACCTTGTGCGGGGAAGAAATACTTTTGCAAGGTCAAGATACCCTAGCAAAGTGAGATAGGTATGAAGCAATATACCTGTTGAGAAATACTTTTGCAAGGTCAAGATAGTCTAGTTTCGAGGTATGGGAGCTAGTATACCATTGTTGTATAGCTTCTTCCCATCTTTCAGACATCTATCTTAGGCATTCCTAACCATTGGTCTTCCTTTCCTTTTTCTAGTCTTAGGTTGCCTCACCTTATCAGTGTTTTCTTAGGGTCTCCCTGCCCAATTTTTGACACCTTACGTCTTTTGACAACCTTTCCCTGGATTAAAGAAAGTACTTACCCACGGTTATTTAAGCTTCACGAGTTGATTCTAAATGATAGAAGGAACTTAACAAAAATTTAACCCATGCTCCTCAAAACCTGTCCACATGACTATCTTGAAGCAATATAGAAAGCCATAGCACTGATAAAAACAAGCTCTGATACCAAAGTAATCACTTAGCAAAAGTATTCACTAAGCTTCAAGTAATCACTTAGCAAAAGTATTCACTAAGCTTTCATTGTACCTTCAAGAAATAAAAACAGAGATAGGTATGAAGAACTAGAAAGAAACTTACAGACTCTAATTTCTGACTTGGAACTCAAAGTAGAACTTCAGATGTATTTTCTAAATGCCCTGCAATGAGCTGATCTAAGACTTATATAGAGAAACTAAGGCAGATGGTCGGGTGATCATTTGCCCCCATCGACACTCTTTGTCAAAGTTTTCTATTTTGCCTTTACTAAAACAGGGGCACCGACGCTAGACCCCAAATTATGCACGGCTCCCCAGGGCTCAGTGCAAAAGGATGGTAAAGTAAAAACTAGTGGCACAAAACAGTGGCGCCGACACTAGACTCCAATTATGCACGGCTCCCCGGGGCTCAATGCAAAAGGATGGTAAAGTAAAAACTAGTGGCGCAAAACAGTGGCGCCGACGCTAGACTCCAATTATGCACGGCTCCCCGAGTTTCTAAAGATTGAAGTTATTTATCCTCTGGGCGGAATCTTTGGTTAGTGCAAGAGCTCTTTCCAGCTGTTGCTGGTGCTAGAGGACAGTTGGTAGCCAGTCTTTGTACCAACTGTCCTTGCCCCCACTCCTTTGATATTCCTTTGCCTTTGCTGAGTGGATGTCGTGGAAGCATTGTAATGCTTCGCAGGCTTGGCGGGCGGCTTCTCTTTGAATGGTCCTGAGCTCTCCTTCGATTGCCTTGATTTTACAGAGGGGGATTCCTCCTTGCATTTCTGATTTGAGCTCGTCCAGCTTTTGTTGATATTGTTGGACAAGGTTACTAACAGTTTGTTGAGGTATGTCGCTGCTTTCGGGTTTGGTTGTACTTGAACCTCCTGGGTGGCCTCTAATAGCAGGAATACTTGTTCGCTTGGCCATCCTATAACTAGAATATTTATTAGTCTGGACAAAGAGTCTGCAAGAATATTACTAGTCCCTTCAATGTGTTCAAATTTTATCTCCACGCCACTTCCTTTTATATAGTCTACGAAAGCCATCCACCGAAACTCTGGAAGGTTTGTTCTGAGCAGATGCTAATCTAAAATTGTAGGAGCTAATCTAAAATTGTATTTGAATGGTGCAGATGCTAATCTAAAATTGCATATGCAGTTATTCAAATCACCTCATAATTTTTCTATAAGCAGCTCTTCATGGAATTACCATCCTCATGTTAGCGTAAATCAAGATGGGTAGACCACAAATTTGTCCCAGTAATATTAAACAAGAAAAAGTTGTCGAATATTACTGGGACAAGGACACCCAAACCTAAAAACATGACCTTGTGCACCAGGCTTCCGAAAGTGTTGTAACATGATTTAAATTAAATCAATATATGCAACCTTATCTCTACAAATAAAGTAGTTTCTCCGAATCGAACAAATCTCGATACTCTAAACTAAAATGACAAGAACAATGTATGTTTATATCAAAATTGTATCTTCCAAGAGCGTAATCTAGACGATCATTGAGAAAATATGCTTTTTACCCAAAAGTATGTTTGTGGACTACTTCTAAAGTTCATCAAGGCAGAGAGAGAGGTAAATGCTATTGGTTCCAGCCTTCTAGGCAAAAAGATAATGTTATGGCATCACCAGCCTTCTAGGTAAACTTATGGTATCACCAAGCGAGGTCTCTAATAAACTTATCTAGTAAATGTTACTAAAGCAGTCAGTCACATGAAACTGTTTTAAGAAAATGATATAAAAAATAAAAAAGGATGCCTACTCGATAGCAGTAGCACTCCAAGAAGCAACATTGTAAATAACTTTGCTTCCATCCCATGCCTTTGGAAGCTGGCTCCTCTTCTTCACAGAAAATGTTTTGCATAGGGCTAAGGATCCACAGAAACAGGCAACAAGCATCTTAAGCGACGGTTCATTAATGCCAAGCAGTCAACAATAATATAAAGAGAGAGGCATAATAATACAAATGACTCACCATCTTGAAGCTGATTTGGAGTAAATTCCTGCAAAAGTAAGCTGCTAGCAATAAGTAAACAGACAATAATGAAGACCATTATGTTGACAAACCCAATAAAGGCAAACGGTTGAGAAAAACAAGACCAGCTAAAACTTTTCTTAAGCAAATTGAATTTCACTCACAAACAAACACCTTATTGGCCAATGCATAACGAAATGTCATATGTAAAACCTATGCAATTTCTATAAGAGATATCTCCAACACTGCAGCAAGTAAAACCACAAGTATTCATAGAACAAAGCAGACTATCTTGGAGCAATTTCTTTAACCAATGCAATTATCTCTGCGTCCATGAAAAGTGTTTTCCCTAGAGACTACACACAATAAATCTCCGTAGGCGAAATCTATATTATTGGGAAAGTAAAGTGCCTTTCACATTAATATAAAGATCTCCAAACAGAAAAAAAGCGCAAATAAGTAACACTTGTTATGTTTTTGGTAAGATGGCACTTGACATACTTTCATTTGCTGTAATGATAATAAAACCATGAAGCATGCTATTCCATCCACAATATCCTCTTGCCTAATGAGAATAAAACCATCTTGTTCTCAGTCATTCTCCCCATCGACAAGTCTGTCTTCCCACAAGTCTCTAGCAGTAACCATGTCCCAAGATGCATTATCATCTGCAACCAAGAGAAATGCATCCACCGGCATCATTCATAGATAATTTTGGTTTTTTAGGAGAATTCAGACATTTCAAACAACAAGAAGTAGTTCATAAGATGAATTTTTATTAAAGATACAAAGAGATATATATATAAGTTGGCTCGCCATGAATATTTTGATGAACAGATGTCTGCATACTCCAAAGTTTTTCAAGGAAGTATGACAATTCAACTCTTGACTTCAAAAGTGTACATAGCTGCAAAATAAAAGACATGGTACTAAAATTATACTCGTCAAAAAACAACAACATAAATCTATGAGATTGTACTTTGCAGTAAAAAAATGCTGAAAGAGTAGGGAAAAAATTAACATCAAGCACACTCATACAAAGAACAAAACCATTTTTATTTACATGCAACATTAGAAACAACAAGCTCGAAAAGAACAAATGTTCCTCACATGGCAAGAATTTCTAAACAAGAGTTTGTTGAATCTCGAATTTTGATGATGAAACCAATTGATAATGTTATGATCTAATATGCATTTTGAGTGACGCAGGACTAGCTTCCATCAGGAGAGGCAAATTGATTAAAGCAAGAGGAATCGGATGTTGGGCCGGAGTCAAACATGTCAGAAGATTGGACGTCGGATCGAAGGATTGGTCGACGTGTCGGCAAAAGACTTTATGTCGTGAATTCGGGTATCGGGCCGAAGGATTTGACATTGCGTCAAGGAGATCAGAAGTTGCGGGTGTCAACATGCCGATTGGGCAATACACCGAAGGAGAGGACGATGAGCCGAAGGATCGGACGAAGCGTCGGAAGAACCAATGACATGCTGGACAACAGATGATTCATGCTTTGTAATAATTTGTCTAGATCGAGTTAGTTTAGATCGTAATTGAGTTGGTTTAGAATGTAATTAAGTCAACTCAATTAAGGGCCAACTGGGCCCAAAGTGGGGCTATTTTGGGCTAAGAGAAAAGCTCATTCAGTGGCACCGTCGATCCAGGCGGTGGCACCGCTAGTGGCTCTGTCTCCGAGACACAGTCTCCAAGACTGTATCAAGCGGTAGTACCGCCAAACTGGGCGGTGGTACCGCCCCGACAGTCTCCCAAACTGTGTCAGGCGGTGGTACTGCCCAGTGTCAGTGCTGCAGGCGGTAGTACCGACCAGCATAGGAGGTGGTACCGCTAGTACCTCGAAAACTGGGGATGAGACACTTTTAGGCTCCAAGTTTGAATCCATTTGAGGCCTATAAATACCCCTCTCATCCCTGCTCAAATTACATAAGAACTGAGAACAAAAACAAGGGAAAATTCTGTTGTAATCTTGTGAGAGTTCTCCTCGTCTAGTCTAAGTATGATTTCTATTTAGAGAGGAGTAAGGTGGGGTAAATGTTCTCTCCTGAGCCTAGTGATTGAAAGAGGTGCTTGGGCGCTCGCCTAGGCGCTCGGGCGAGGTGAGGCGAGGCCCGAGCGCCTCGCTAATGTCCCAGGCGGCACGCTTCAAACAGGCGTCGCCTGGGCGCTCGCCCGATCCCAGGCGCTGGGCGCTTCGGGCGAGCGCCTGGGTAAACCAAGTGACCGAACCAGGATTTTAGGTCTGGTTCGGTCCTGGTTCGGTTGTTAGTTGGTTCAATCGAACCAACTAAACCGATATAACCCTTACCCAACCCTAACCCGCTGCCGCTCCCGATCTCGTAGCTCGTCGCTCCTGCTCCCGCTGCTGCTGCTCGTCGCTGTCGTTGCTCGCGCCTCCCGCTACTCGCGAGCCCTCCCGCTGCTCGCGCCTCCCGCGAGCCTTCCCGCTGCTCGCGACTCCCGTGAGCCCTCCCGCTGCTCGTGCCTCCCACTCCCTTTCCCTTTCCCGCTGCCGCCGCTCGCCGCTGCTTCCTCGTTTCTCCGTCAGGCTCAGTATACAGTATACTCTTAATATTAAGTTTATTTGAATTTTGAAATGATTAATTTTCAATACTGTTAATAGATTAATAATATATTATTTTGATTTTAATGTTGTTAATTTTTATTTTGATGTAAAATTTTATTGTTTTGAATTTTGAAACTTTTTGTTAATGTGACATTGTGATTTTGAATCTTAGATTTTCTTAATTTAATAGCATATTTTTATTTAAAATTTTAAATAATTATATTTATTAATTATATTATATATTTTTATATTTTAACGCCTCGCTTCGCTCGGGCGAGCGCCTAACGCCTCGGGCGTTTTTGGACCTTGATGGCTTTTGGCGCCTAGTGCTTTTTAAATCACTGCCTGAGCCTATCAAAAGAAGAATAGAGTTGTAAGGGTAGTTGGTCTTCGCCCATTGAAGGAAGACCGTTAATAGATGTCAGTGGCCTCGACGGAAGAGGAATCGGGAGTGGACATAAGTCACGACGACCGAACCACTATAAACTCGGCTTGCATTTCTATTGTTGTCATTTACTTACTTTGCAACTGCTTTATTTCCTCATTACTTTAGCTGCACACTATTCGAATTTTATCATATAAAGATTTCTAACTCAACGTAACTTTTATCACTGCACTAATTCAACCCCCCCCCCCCCCCCTCTTAGTGACGACTCGATCCTAACAGTTGGTATCAGAACCACGTTTTTTATCGTTTAATTTAACACCCAAGAGAAATGGTTCTTTTCAGCTTTCAAGATGATCACTCTATCATTCGTCCTCCTATGTTCAATGGGATGGACTACACTTATTGGAAAACTCGGATGAGAGTTTTCTTGCTTTCGTTGAATCTTGATTTATGGAATATTATTGAAAACGGATTTCAAAAGTCTTCTCTTCCAATGAACGATTGGAATAATTTGGAGAAGAAGACTCTCTCTTTGAAGGCCAAAGCTATGAATGCTTTATTTTATGCTTTGGATAAAACTAAATTCAATCGAGTTTCTATTTGCGAAATGAATTATGAGATTTGGCACACACTTAGAAATCACACACGAAGATACTAGTAAAGTTAAAGATTCGAAAATTAATCTTTTAATGCATGACTTTGAATTATTTCGAATGAAGCCAAGCGAAACTAGCATTGACATGTACACCCATTTTACGGATGTCATCAATAGTTTAAAAAGTTTTGGTAAATGTTTTTCTAATTTTGAACTTGTTAACAAAATACTAAGATCACTTCCAAAAAGTTGGGATCCAAAAGTGACGACAATACAAGAGGCTAAAGACTTAAACAAGTTTCCACTTGAAGAACTTATCGGGTCTTTAATGACCAATAAAATGAGTTGTATGATACAAAATGAATATGAGAACTATCTTCCAAAGAACAAGAAGGATTTGGCACTTAGAACTCAAGAAGACCACTCGAGCGAAAGCTCAAGTGATGATGACTTTGAACTCTTAACAATAAAGCTTAAAAAGTTCATGAAACATGAATCAAAGAATAAAAACAAACTTAAAAAGAACACAACTACTTGTTATGAACGCAAGAAACCGGGGCACTCCAAAGATGAGTATATAAAACTGAAGAAGTTACCAAAGAAGAAGGAAGCACTCAAGGACGAATCAAGCGTATTTGAAGATGAGGAGCAAACCAACAAAAACAAGGTGGCCTTTCACAATGTGGTATGTAACTCACCCGAAATGTATTTACTTTACCATGAAATTACTTAGTGCTTTCATGCTTTGATGAATTAGTTTTAAAAATATATATATTTTATCATGACAATTACATGTTTTACGATAAAGGAATAAAAATGTTAAAATTAAATGCAATGCTTGTACACCAAATAAGATTAATTCTATACATATTTTAAGAAGCAATAATGTGTATCTTGATGATTTCCATGTTGCTATTCGATTATAAATGATGATGCATGGCTTTTGTATTGAAAACTAAGCATGAAGAGTTAGATTTACTTAATCATTTTGATTGAAAATGCTTTATGATTAATGAAATCATGCTTGATGATTTAATTATGCATGATGATTTGAAGTAATAATGATTTTTGTGATTTATTGATCTTGATGATTTCTATGATGAGATTTGCTCTTTCGATTTTAAACGATGATGCATGTTTTGATTTGGCGAAAAAAACTTGGACATGCTTATATGAAATCAAATCACTTAAATTGAAACAAAAATTGGAGAATATATGTTTCTTGAAAATATCTTGAAGCTTTTCAAATTTTCAACAAGTAATTCTTAGTGATGAATCTATTTTATGTTATCTCTTGAATTAAGAAAAGTGATTTTGATGATAAGTTTGGAGTTAACAAATTGAATTTGAATGAAAATTTTTCAACTGAATCATGAACTTTCTTTTGATTTCTCTACTTGAGCTATTTTTTATAAGAATCAAAATATTTTCTATCTTTGATGATTCCTTCTTACCAATTACTAAAGAAGAGACTTATGCAAACAAACTATGACCTTGATAATGGTTTAAAATTATGCATGTTATATGTTGAAGACTTGAAACCATGTTTTGGTATCATGCATACCCAAGTAATATTGATTTGAAAATTTATTAATTTGGTATCATGCCCAAAGTGACGATGATGACTTTACATTTCTTACAAGAAAATTTTATGGATTGAGATTTATTTTTTTATCTTGATTTCTCGATATTTAATACTTGAGATCTTTCTATGAATTAATATCTTGTTTTTGAACTATCATAGTTCATTTTGCTATTTACTAAAAAGGAGAATTATTTAAATGAATCATGATTTTTCTTATGAATTCTTATAATTATAACATGAGATTTTTTATGAATCAAGATCATTTACTATGATTCTTCTTTTCGCTATTTGAGTCATCCAAAAAGAACCATAATTTTTCTCTTGATTTTTCGATATTCACAATTTGAAATTTGGTTCATGACTCCCTTGTATTCATGAAGTGTATATCTCATTAACTAATTAATTTTTTTTGATATTCTTCATGTGATGATATGAAATTATACATGAAATACTCATGATATTATGTTGATGCATAAAAATAAGAAGTTATGATCATGCATGGTATGATGTAATGTAATTTGACATTTTGATACAATCATGATTGAAATATTTATGATTTGGAATGATGCATGCAATACTTATAATTTTTTGATGAAATGATGTGAAAGTCAACTATCATTTTCTGAAATGATACCTTATTTCAATATGTCATATTGAAATAAGATTGATACTTTATCTTTGTTATGATTTGGAAATTGATGTAAAGGGAAAAGAATTACAACATTGTATTCTTTCCTTCTTTTTAACAATGACAAAGGGGGAGAAAAATTGCTAGCTTGCACATTTCAAGGAAAAAAACTTGCTAAGAAGCAAAATTACTAGCTTGCACTTCTCAAAAGAGAAGAAAGAACTTGCTATCTTAAACATCACTAAGAATTGCTAGCTTGCAATCTCAAGAGAAGCAAAAGTGCTATCTTGTATATCTCAAGAAGCAAAACTTGCAAACTTACCTATCTCAAAAAAAGAAGCTAAATTTACAAACTTATACAACTCAAAATTATTGCTAGCTTGTATGTTGTAAAACTTGCGTATCTCAAAAACTTGCTAAATGCACTTCTCCTTTTTGTCGATAACAAAAGAGGACGAGTAATGATGATGATTTAAATCATGTGTAGTATGATGCATTTTTATATTTTGAAACATTGCATGATTTTATGAATTTAAAGGTTCTATCAATATGGCATATTGATAGGGTGGGGTTAACGTTAACTCCGTAATCAATTGGTTGTCATCATAAAAAATGGGGAGATTGTTGAATCTCGGATTTTGATGATGAAACTAATTGATAATTTTATGATCTAATTTGCGTTTTGAGTGACGCAGGACTCGCTTCGATCAGGAGAGGTAGATTGATTAAAGCAGGAGAAATGGAATGTTGGGCCGGAGTTGAACATGTCAGAAGATTAGACGTCGGGCCAGAGGATCGGTCGACATGTCAGCAGAAAGCCTCGTGCCGTGAATTCGGGCATCGGGTCGAAGGATCAGACATTGCGCCAAGGTATCACGGACAAACTTCTAAATAGGATGTTTGATGTAATGCTTATGTATATCCGTGTCTTTTGGTATGTTCATGCTCTGCACAGCATGTAGAGGGACGACCGAAGGCTTAATAGTCCTATTTTAGTTAGGTTGGTGGTCGCTTTAGGCTTGTAAATAAAGGTTGTGTCATGTGGACACGTGTGAGAGATTTTCGGTTTGTAATGGACCATTTTGACCATTTGTTGTACAACTGTTCAGAGCTTGTAAAGTATGTTTGTAATTTGCATTGTCTATGAAGTGTTTTCGGAAATGTTTGCTTGTGGATCCCGAGTGAGGCGTTTTCTCTAACCCGTTTTCTCTTTTGTGGGTCCTAAGGGACCATGGGAGGCTTCGGGGAGGCTAACCTTTGCGAACGGACACGCTAGGGTGCCGCACGACTTAGGCAAAACCAGCTAAGTCTATGACAGATGGTATCAGAGCGGGACAAGCACTCATAGAAACACTTAGCATGCAAATGTGGGGGATCTAGCGGGGCTGCGTTGAGGGCAGTCAGCATACGCGCGACCGTTTGTGGGAAAACGGGCATGGAGATGTGGGGAAAAAGAGTCGCTCGGAGGAGCGGGCATCTGAGATTGGCATTCAGAGGAATGGCCAACCCTTCGCGCAAGAGGCACCATGACAACAGGCAAGCTTGGAAGAATGTAGAGCGCACAAAGGTTGGGATGGCTGAGTTTGAGCTACGGCTCAACGTTGACAACTATACTTTATGGTGCTCAAGGCAAGCGAGACGCTTGGTAAAGGATGAGACCATGCAAGGTGGAATGAGTTGCTTAGCGACCGAAAGAGTTGTGCAAAGCTCACAGAGGTGAGGGGAATTGCTAACTCAAAGAATTCAGTACTCATACATGGGCTTGTATGCGGACGATGGAATGTTCGCGGCCATCCCAAGGCGACCGAAACTCGACGCCATGGAGCATTGAAACTTTCACTTCTGCATGTGAAGGATACGTCCGTAGGAGGCTGAAGTGTGCAACAAGTTCAGCATGTTACTAGGCTTTGAGTGGTGAAGCGGGGGCTGTATTGACGTGGAGTCGCAATCTAGCAAGTGCGTTTGCAGAAGGCAGAACAATGCACAGTTTGTTCAACAAATCGGAGCAGTCCGAAGGGGATGGTGGTCTCCGAAACGAAGAGAGATGTTGCTCCAACGGGACAGTTATCCAGGAGGGATAAGTCCCGGCTCTCCAGAGGGAAAATCATATGAGACGAACCGCACAAATTGAGGAGTACCTCAACAAACAACAACTCCACGAAGCTCAATGGACCGAGCAAGCGGCGATGAGTCATCGCATGATCTCGCTTGAGAGAATGCATTGGTGGATGCATTACGAGATCAAGTGGGGGAGCGATCCAAAGCAACACAAATGAAGGCACACTTGGAGTCGATATGGAGATCGGACTCCAGGGAGGGCTAACCCGTGGAATGGTGGGCGCGAGGGCCACCATCAACTCAATGCAAAACGAGGAGCGGAGCAACTTGGGTATAACTTGGCGAAGTACCAAGCCGCATAAAGGGAGCCAACATAAAAGATGAAACATGGAGCGGAGGCACAGTGCTTTCCTTGGACAGAGGTCAAGGACATGAACTCTTGCAGAGGCAAGAGCAGGATCATGTTGTTCTATGGGTCCTTCATTCTGACGGAGCAAACTCATCTTGCATTGTGCCAAAGACGAAAGGAGCTTCTGGACACATGCACCTCATCTCAGAGAAGCATTTGATGGAGGAACTAAGGCGACTCAACTTGCGGAGACGAAGTTGGGTTTAGAAGGCCTTGGCACGGGGCAAGAGGATGCAGAGGCGGGTACTCTTGAAGAATATGCCATAGTGTTACCAGTCAAGTTGCTAGGCAGGAAGCGATGCGCAGCGGAGATTGTGCTGGTAGGGGCAGAGGCCCAGGATCCAGATAATGGTGCACCATTTTCAACGAAGTCGGTGGACTTCGGGAGCTACTAGGCGACGGACTGTCCTAGAGCGGTGCTTCATCTAAGTGTGACCCAAGGGTGGGTGGATGAAGGTCGATTGCCAAAGGAGCGAACAAAATCGAAGGTGGAAGAGACCCTGCGATGTATTGGCAGAGGCTACACATGGAGGGATCACAATTCGAGTTCATCCCACAAGGATCATAATGCAATAGAGATGTCACCAGGAGGCGACATGGTGCAGCGGATCGTGGTGGAACAGTTCGTGGCAATGCGATACACACGACATAGTCCCGTGAGGGACTAGATCATACGGAGGTATGATCGGGAGCTACTGGAAGCTCCACTTCGGTGAACAACACGACGGTAAGAAGGGCTATGGATTCAAGGAGTGAAGGCCATGGTACCGCAGAGGCGGGTCTTCCGTACGTGCATCGAATTTTGCATCGGATAAAAGCCTTGGTCATCAGCATATGGGGGTTGTGTTCCACCGATGGAAAAAATTCGAATGCAAGTACCAGTGAGTCCCAGGGGAGGGACTTGACCATGCAGAGGTATGATCGAAGCAGCTGGAGAGTTGGACTACTCTAGAGCCTATATTCGCTTAAGGGAGCCCGACAAGTCAGAGGACAAGGTCGAGTAAGCGAACGTTGCTACCAAGGAAGCTAAGGAGAACAGAATTAGTGCAAACCCTACAACGTGATGGCAGAGGCCATGCATGGGAGTTGCAGTCTGTCTTTCTATCGACCAAAGGGAGCTGCTTGGAGAACACAGAGGTGTTGAAGCAGGGGGTCGAAAGGGGCGAGGAAGTGACGACGAGTCCAGAGGGACTTAGCTACCCAAAATCAAGCATCAGTTAGAATGGAGGTGGACTCAGAGGAGTGCCACAGAGGCATATCTACTAATTGTGAAGAAAATGGATGCAGATGCGAGGCGACGGATAGTAGTGCCATGGGCATGGCAGCGCCATGGTACCGCAGAGGCGGGACTTCCGTGAAAGTCATTGATCCCTTGCTCTCATGAAGGGAGAGCACTTGGTCGTGAAAGGGGCTGAGGAGGTGGAGCATGCAGACGCAAACTCCAAGTACCGAGACAAGGCTGAAGGGCAGAGGCCAAGGAACTTCGTAAGACCGGTGTCAACGAGCTTCTCATCAAGATAGCCAAAAGTGAAGGACTTTGGGTCAGGCAAGAGTACATGACCAAGGAACGAAGCAGGCAGTACGCGGTGTTGTACCTTTGCTACTCAATAGAGTAGGCAGCAAGATTGATGAAGAAGACGGTACAATCCCAGAGACGACCAAACCTATGAGAGAATCACTTCAAATTGGGGTGAAAACTTCCTGCATTCCAGAAGTTTGATGGCATTGAGAAGGTGAATCACAGTAACTAACTCAACGCAAGGAGTGCAAACACTTCAAGTGCTTCAGAAGTGGGAGCAAAGAGCAGGCGAAGGCCAGTAACCATCTCGATGCATGGAGTACAACCTCGAGGAGGCAGGCGAAGTCAAGTAAACTTTGCCTTCTCAACTCTTAAGAGAATGGGCGAAATCGAATACCCCAATTCTCTTATCTATCCAACAGAAGAGCTCTGCACATGTTCAAAGACCCTTCGAAGATAATGGAAGACAATAGTTGTCAAATCCTCACCAACGGTGATCAATGTTACTGAGAATAGATTGTCCGCTTCATTTCCCAACGAACTGCTAATCGAAAGCGGAAGTGATACAAACCTACTTGGAAGTGACAACTAAGTGAAAGAAGAGTCAATGGGCAAATTTTGTAAAGGAATGACCCAAAACTTCATAAGTTTGCGAGACGATGCTCGTTAAAGCTCCAACAAGCATCCACCCAGTTCAAGCAGCATGAGCATTTAAGAGATTGGCGCATAGTAAGGATGGTCTTTTCCTTCATCTGGAGGATCCGCAGGAACCAACAGGGATCAACACAACTCAGCCAACCCCACACTAGAGTCAGAGTCATTAGCGAGTTGAAGCAGCATAGCGGATCAAAGGTTCGACTACTCAAAAACAGTAGCTGGGAGCCAAGAGGCACATTGCAGCTGGAGCAGAAGATTGAAGACTCAGCAAATGCAAGGAGTTGTAGTGTCAACAAAGGCTTCGACGAGGACGTTGAAGGAATAAGTGGGAGAGAATGTCAAGGACAAACTTCTAAACAGGATGTTTGATGTAATGCTTATGTATGTCCGTGTCTTTTGGTATGTTCATGCTCTGTACAGCATGTAGAGGGACGACCGAAGGCTTAATAGTCTCATTTTAGTTAGGTTGGTGGCCGCTTTAGGCTTGTAAATAAAGGTTGTGTCATGTGGACACGTGTGAGAGATTTTCGGTCTGTAATGGACCATTTTGACCCTTTATTGTACAACTGTTCAGAGCTTCTAAAGTATGTTTGTAATTTGCATTGTCTATGAAGTGTTTTCGGAAATGTTTGCTTGTGGATCCCGAGTGAGGCGTTTTCTCTAACCCGTTTTCTCTTTTGTGGGTCCTAAGGGACCATAGGAGGCTTCGGGGAGGCTGACCTTTGCGGACGAACACGCAAGGGTGCCGCACGACTTAGGCAAAACCAGCTAAGTCCGTGACAAAAGAGATCGGAAGTTGTGGGTGTCAACATGCCGATTGGGCAATATGCCGAAGGAGAGGACGATGCGCCGAAGGATCAGACGAAGCGCTGGAAGAACCAATGATATGTCGGACAACAGATGATTCGTGCTTTGTAATAATTTGTCTAGATCGAGTTAGTTTATGTTGTAATTGGGTTGGTTTAGAATGTAATTAAGCCAACTCAATTAGGGGCCAACTAGGCGTAAAGTGGGGCTATTTTGGGCCAAGAGAAAGGCTCATTTAGTGACCCAAAAGTTGGGACAAGCGGTGGCACCGCTTGTGGCTCAATCTCCGAGACACAGTCTCCAAGACTGTATTTGGCAATAGTACCGTCAGATTGGGCAATGGTACCGCCCAGTGTCATGCGGTGGTATCGCCAACCTCGACGGTGGTACCGCCCAGACATAGTCTCCCAAACTGTGTTTAGCGATGGTACCGTCAGACTGGGTGGTGGTACCGCCCAGTGTCAGTGCTACAGGAGATAGTACTATCCAGCACAGGCGATGGTACCATCAGTATCTCGAAAACCGGGGATAAGACACTTTTAGACTTCAAGTTTGAATATATTTAGGACCTATAAATACCTCTCTTATCCCTGCTCAGATTACACAAGAACTGAGAACAAAACAAGGAAAAATTATGTTGTAATTTTGTGAGAGTTCTCCTCCTTTAGTCTAAGTGTGATTTCTGTTTAGAGATAAGTGGTGGTGTAAAGGTTCTCTCCTTAGCCTATCAAAAGAAGAATAGAGTTGTAAGGGTAGTTGGTCTTCGCCCATTGAAGGAAGACCGTTAGTAGATACCAATGGCCTCGGCAGAAGAGGAATCGGGAGTGGACGTAGATCACGACGATTGAACCACTATAAACTCGATTTGCATTTCTATTACAGTCATTTACTTACTTTGCAACTGCTTTACTTCCTCATTACTTTAGCTACACACTCTTACGAACATTTTCAAAGTTAAAACATTATCGAAACGAATTTCATCATACGAAGATTTCCGACTCAACGTAACTTTTATCGCTGCACTAATTCCCCCACCCCCTCTTAGTGTCGACTCGATCCTAATAGAGTTGGACCAACTAAAGTTAGCGAAGCTTCAAATCATGATTTCCACTTCCATTTGGCATGATACTGTGATAAAGTCAAATAGCTCATCATATGAAATCTGCAGGATAGCTTACATTTTTCTCCTCTATTAACAGAATTGGATGGTCTCCTATTGTACATCTGATCTTATTTCTTTGCAAGGAGTTGCCTCTTGAATTTACAACCGTACTAAGCTTTACATGCATTGTGAAACAGATCAGCCTTTTAGTTCTATTTATCATATTGTTCAACAGATCATTTCACACTGGAAAGTGGAAACCATTGCATTCTACTTGTTATTCCCAATTTCTGATGCCATTTACAATATCAATGACGTAATAATAACATAAGCAACAATAAATCATTTAAAGACCATAATCCTTTCAAGCCCTTATGAGTTTGTATTTCCAAGCTGTAATGCAGTAACAATCTTATAATTCAACTACAGTAATCAATAAGCTTCTTTCAATATATCACAAATACACATTGTCAAATATGAGAATGGATTTATCCAAGGATGACATTTCTAGACAAAGACGATGAAAGAATAAAAAATTTGTCCTTGGAGTACCATACAAATCACATGAACCATATGGTGTGAAAAGATGAGTCAAAATACTTTGACAGTTGCTGTACTAGTGAAAATTTCTCCCTTTTTTCCTCCAATTGTGCAACAGATTACTGCTGACCAACTGCAGAAACCAACTAAATTGGCATGGAGCACATGTGAAATAGAATATCACAAATAAGTGCAGTATACTACAAACTGGCATCTGCAATGCATGTATTAGCAAATGAGAATTTAAAGAGTTATCTTCTCATAGTTTATTACTTGTTTGTCCATCCGTTTATAAATGCAAGTATTTGGATGCATTTACAAGCTTATAACACCTTGTTGTCATTTATTATTGCTGTACAAGGCATCAGGGAAGGAAACGTATGACTCTCCAATATGATGGAGTTAAGAAACTACCAAAAAAAAGTTATCAAACTAAAAAATGGACTGATTATGTGTCACCATGTAATCATGTAAAAATGGTATCGAAATGGATATTGAGATTTTTATCAGAAATAAACTAACACAACTTTTGGAGATCAGACTAGGTTTTCATTAATAGAATAATCCACCACTATAAATAAACCTAGTTTGTCATGTCATACCACCCCCATCGAAGACATGTAAAGAACACAAAGATCTAACGTATGCTATTTTTCCCTTTAAAAAAACACTTATGTTTATAGGTAATGTCGTAAGCTGCAGTGCATGTATCTACTAAGAACAACGGGAGAAGATTGTGGGTTGACTTTGTCTCATCTGCTTTTTAAAGTTTAACTAGGCTACACACGCGTAATCTACTATGAGTCTCCAACTTAAATTCCCAGTAAGATCTTTCTACCATTATCACAACTCACAAGCACATACCTGACCTATAAGAACACATTGATTTTAAGCGAAAAAACTCTTAAACCACTATCGACATTAACATGTGTCTGCATGGTATATAATCAATCATCCCCCTTACGCAGGGCCAAGACAACGATACCACATTCAAATTAATATATTCCACATGCAAAGAAGATGGATACACATTTCCCCCGTAAGTAGCTGAGGATTTGTGAAGTCACATGAGATATATCACGAGCTCTGATCAATAAGCTGCAAGACTACCCAAACTGTATCTACGTTCTGTGATGAATATATTTCCAGCACTACTACGGTCTTCCAGTTTGTTTCCTGGTAACTCGTAAACATCGATCACCGGACCCACAAAATAACCAATTGCAGCACACTAATTCTATGCACGCAAAGAACAATACACATCTGAGATCGAGTCCACAAACAGTTCTAATTAAAGAACTGATCGGAGTAACTTAATCTACACAAAATCATAAAGAAATATCTCTATCAAGGTGCAAATTCCACAACTAGAAATAAGAGGATCCGATAATAGACCCTAGCCGTACCTCATCGGCATCGGTATCCGACCGCAGCGGTGATCCCTCCTCCCCTCTCGCCGTCGCTAGTGGCGCATCCTTCGCCACATCCTCGTCGTAGGGCTCACCGGCAGCGTTCTCCAGCAATTCTAGGGCTTTCCTGCAGTTCTCGAGGGCCCGCCGCCTGATGCGGACCTGCTCTTCCTCCGCGCGTGTACGGTGCGGCCTCGCCGGAGGGTTCTCCGGTACGGGAGAGATCAGTGGATGAGCCTCCTCGATCGCACGGCGGGGTGGCGTAGCCGGAGGGGAGCCACCCATCCCCGACGAACCTAGGAAAGTTTGATTCGAGAAGAATTTCATGTCCCGTTTGCGTCGTCGACTCGAGGATATTAATCATTATAGAATTTCATGTCCCGTTTACGGCTCTCTTAGTCTAACGGGAGTGGACCCGCGCGGGCCCCACACATATCGTCCAACGATCACGCGGGCGAGTGTCTGGAACGAGTAATGCAATTTTTCCACCTGTCAGTTGATCGAGCGAAGCAATGGTCCGTCGTTGGTCCCAACGTCGCAGTAGGTAGGTGGGCCGGGTGGAGCAGAGATGAACGTCTTGAAGGATTGGACACGTGCTTGTGTGCGCGACACGGACAGACTCCTCGGTCTGTGTGGCACGCATCTTTCGTGGCGTCCATGGCTGACTCAGGTGGTAATTGGATGGTTCAGTCAAACAGTCACGAGTGAAGAGGATGTCTGAAGTATCTATCCTTCCAAATTTTGTAATGTTTATATATATTTCCTCCGGTGATTAATATTTTTCATATACATATTACCAAAAAAATTCAGATTAACCATAACTAGCAAATACCAGTTAATTTAAGTTTAGAAGTATCTGAATATTGATATGATTAATCTTGGTGGTCAACCCAATTTTGCATAATGTGCATTTTTTATGTCAATTCAAGTTGATAAAAATAAACTAAGCCTCTATAAGCTCCTTCAAGTCATCATTCTTTCCTACTCAAACCTTCATCATACAACATCCATCCTTAATTAAATATATGACTCATTAGCTAATTTATTGAGCCTATCTAAAAGTTTAAACTCATTTTTACAAAAATACATTTATCAAAATCTTCTGAGTAAACTCAAGTCGTTTTCCGAAGCTAAATTTGATAATGTTATAATCATAATTTCTATTAATATCTCAATGATCATATTAGCTCTAGTTCTACGTACTGTTATAATCATAATTTCTATTAATATCTCAGCAATCATACATACTGTTATAATCATAATTTCAATTAATATCTCAGCGATCATATTAGCTCTAGTTCTACGTACTTAACAAACATGCAAAATCCACATAAGACAATTTTACACCATATTTCCGTTTCTAGTGTCCTCATAGATAATTCTTGCAACGGGTCACACCCACCCTATAATAGCATTTGGCGATGTCTATCTATATCGATTAAATTTTTAGTGTAAAAGTTCATAATCATCTACGAACCATATATACATATATATATTTGGAAAACATTTTATTATTTAATCTTCCAAAACATAAATTATTAAAATTTGAAAAAAGTAAAACGTAATAGATCAACTAGAGGTTTGGACATGAATTCAACATGCAAATTCTTCTTGAACATAATATTCCTATTGTCTTTTTCATAAATTTCATGATCAAATGTTATTATTCACTCTATTTTGTAGATGGGAATTTTACTTTGTAGATTATTAATGATTTTTGTGCTTGGAAACGATATGTTTGGGAAACATTGTTTTACTTAATATTTTCAGAAACATACACAAAAAAAAAAAAAATTAATTGTAAAAACCATATTAGACACGCATTCTACGTTTTAATTTATTTTGTTATTGTCCAGCTGGTTTACCACGATCCACGGTCCTTCTTTCGTGCTCCCTCTTCCAAAAATAATCTCCCAATATCACCCTTTTCCTATATCTATGAGAACGAATTTATTGATCTTCTAAAAATAATCTTTCATTATTATCTAATTTCTATATATATGACAACCAATTTATTATCCTCTTCCACTATATTAAGCACTCCTCCCTCTCATTTCCACTCTTGTCTCCACCTTTCCTCCTTCCCCTTCTATCAATCTTTCCTTTCCGAGTTCTCAGTTGATCTCTTGCCCAATTCATAAGATAAAAAAAAAAAGAGGGTTTTGTGTTGGAAAATATTACCTTCTGGGATTCGCTGCGGAGGCCGAGATGTTGCGCTGATCGCCCACATCTCCACCGTCCATCATCCCAAGCAGTGCATGATGGAATCGCGGCGCTCCATGAACCTATTGCTCCTCTGCCTCCGATCTCAAAGCACGCGTGTAGCCCTTGTGGGTGGTAACCACACCGCCGCCCGCTTCTGTACCCGCTAATCCGACCCCCGCCTCTCCCCTCCCTCCCTCCCCCCCTCTCTCTCTCTCTCTCTCTCTCTCTCCGCTGCAACCTACTTCTCGGTTCGTCCGTCTTCCCGGAAATGTCTATGATGAAGAAGACTGGTGCAATCCAGCGCCTCGGCTTTGGAGGCGCCGTCGAATTCGGAGGCGGGCGCCTCGTGATCCGCCTGCCGGACCGCCGCCTACTCCGCCTCGTCGCCCGATCAGTGCTCCTGGCCGCCGTCATCTTGTCCTTACCCTGGCTCCACGCCGACATATTCTTCCGCGGCGGCGACGTCGGCGGGATTGCCGAACGCCAGGGAGCCATCTACGGCGACGCTACCTTCCTCCCGAGTCTCCTCCACGATCTGAGCCGCCGCGGCCTGCTTCGCCCGGGGGACAACGCTGTCTTCCTCAACGACCCGATCGCAGGCGATCGCAGCACCGCGGTACCCGATGGCTCCGCTGACTTCGTCTTCTCCGCCTCCGCCGGCGATTTCGAACACATCGACCGGATCCTCAAGATCGGCGGCGTCGCTGCCGTGCGATGGAGCCGCAATCCATCGGAAACCTTTACCCCGGCGAACTACCGCACGGCCTACGTCGGACGAGTCGGCTCCGTTGCCGTGTTGGCGATGAGGAAGTCCTTCGCGAACGGCCGAGGGCTGAGGCTGCGGCGGCTGCTGTCGATGCCGGTGGCGAAGAAGGAAGCCCTGAGCGGGCTGGAAGGCGCCCTGCTGGAGCCACCGGAACCCGGACGACGGGGCTGGCAGCGGAGGGCCAGGTACCTGCCGGAGCTGACGAGGGACGAGCTGGACGGGTACCCACGACGGGTGTTCGTGGAGGTCGCAGGGGCGGGAGAGGCGGGCAGCGGAGCGGCGTGGTTCGAGCAGAACTACCCGCGAAAGGGCCGCGCCTTCGACGTCATCCGGGTGGAGGTTATGGAGAAAGAAAATAAGGATACAGACGAGGCGGAGAAGGGGGCGTCGCCGTCGCTGGCGGAGTGGCTGGAGAGGAACGTGAAGGAGGAGGAGTACGTGGTGGTGAAGGCGGAGGCATCGGCGGTGGAGGAGGCGGTGGCGGAGGGCGCGATCGGTCTCGTCGATGAACTCTTCCTGGAGTGCGACCACCAATTGTGGGAGGACGACGACACGAAGAAGGGGGAGACGCGGGGCGGGCGGCGGGCCTATTGGGAGTGCCTTGCGCTTTACGGGAAGCTGAGGGACGCGGGCGTGGCGGTTCACCAGTGGTGGAGCTTCTAATACAAGATGAAGTGGAGAGAGGGAAAGGAGAGTGTGAGAGCGGAAGAGAAAGGAAAGAGAAGGAGAGGAGAGGAGGGGTCCGATGGTGCGGGGGATGAAATGGATCTGACGGTTTGGATTTGGGGGTTGGTGTGAGATTGGAATTCAAATAATTTGAACTCTTTTGAAGGGGAAAGAGTTATCTTCTTTTACATTGTCATGTTTTAAGCTCTCTTATATGTATATATATGCATATCATGTGAATGTATTTTCTTGTTGAATGGGATGTTACTAAATAGTATCCGTTTGTATGAATTGATCCTGTCAGGATCAATGATGATGGGTATGTTCAAAATCGGTTCGAATCAAACGTTCAAGGGGTCAAATCAATTTTTTTTTATTTAGGTTAATTAGAATAAGATAGTTTAAATTAAAATCGATTCAAATTTACGTAATGGGATCAATTCATAATCAATTAATCTAATTTGATAGTATACGATAATAATTATTAAATTGAATATTTAAACCATGGTTCGTCTTATCAATTCATATCGATATTACGATCAACTATATTTATATGTGTCAAACCTAGATATATGATATATAAAGATATACCGATATACTATCTCATGTCAATTTGTATTGAATCAATATGTACTCGTCATCGATATGTTATAGTAGGATGAATCACCCGTTTGATTAATGTGTTTCAATCAATTAAATGTTCAGAATAGTAGAATTAATTAGATTAATATTTTTAAAATTAAAAATCAATTTGAATTGATAAATCAAACAAAAATAATACCTTAGAATCGTAAGTATTTATAATTCTTAAAACTAAATTATCGATAAATCGGATCGAATCTTGAACAAGTTGATGCAGGATCGATTCCAATTGGATTTAATTTTTCGATTCAGCATCCAATCCCTTCGCGTCTCGTAAGCTCGGTGATAGACCACAAACCAAAAGAGAGTCACAAATCACATCCGGACACAGAACGCGTGACAATTCACATCCAAACACCACCTTTTTTTGACCCATGCAACAGAGAAGCAGACACACCGCTTCTTCCCACAAACTTTGCTACTAAAACATAAAACAACAACATAACGTACTGAAAACAACATCAGATGGGGGTTTCAATTGCACACCTCCCGTGCGAAGCCCACCCGGGCGTTGGCCGCGTCCACCACCACCCTCAGGTTCTGCTGCTGGAGGCTGGCGATGACGTTGACCATAGCGTTGACGTTGTCCGGCGCGGCGGCCATGGCGAGGCAGGCCAGCGGCGTCGCGCTGCTGTGGATCAGCGTGTTCTCCACGCGCAGCACCAGGTCGAGGCCCTCCATGCGCAGCGTCACCGCCGGCACCGAAGCCACCTCGTCGGTGCTGAAGCAGGTGTCGAAGGCGCCCAGCGAGGTGTAGCCGCCGGAGGCGTTCACCTGGCGCCGGAACTCGTCGCGGATGGCGGCGTAGACTGGGGTCACGAACCGGGTGATCACCGTGCCCGAGTCGACCACGGTGCCGGCGCCGGTCGCCGGGTCGAACGTGAACGAGCCGACCGGGACCGGCACCTCGAACCGTCCAACCAGGACAGCCGTCAGGTTCACGTAGTACAACGAGGGCCGGTGCGGGTTCTTCAACAGGGGGGTGAACCGGATGTTCTTCGGCTGGCCTAACGGGCCGAGCCGGAGCGAGCCCGAGAAGTAGTAGGACTTGAAGCTGGGGAGGCAGTAGGAGAAGACGCCCTGGTAAAGCGGGCCGGTCTGAGCCAAGAGAGACATGGGCCCTCGGCCCAACCCTAGCAGGCCCTGCTTCGGCAGGTTGGCCGAGCTGCCGTTGACGGCGGTGACGCAGCCGAAGAGGTAGTTGGGAATGACGTCGGAGGCGAGGGTGAGGGAGTCCTGCGAGAGAGTGGCGGTGAAGGCAGCGTCGCCGCCGTAGGGCTGGTAGTAGGTGCATGGGGAAGGGGCGGAGTCGGCGGCGCAGGACTGGCCCTTGAACTGGGGGCACCAGGAGGAGGAGCAGGGGAGGGGGGAGTAGGTGGAGGAGTTAGCAGGGAGGAAGAGGGCGGAGGAGGAGGGGCAGGTGGAGCAAGGGGAGCAGGAGGTCCAGGCGGCATCGGCGCTGGTGTCGAGGGCGAGAAGGAGGAGCTGCCCGGGGGAGCCGAGCTTAGCGCGGAGGACGTAGGAGGAGGACTGCAGCACCTGCTGGCCGGAGGCGACGGGGACGGAGGTGACTTTCCGGGAGAGGAAGGCGAGGCGGGTGAGGTCGTTGCGCGCGAGCGAAAGGACTGAATCGAGAGGCGTCGATGAGTGGCGCTCCGCGTGGAAGATGCGGAGGTCGGCGGCGTTGGAGGTGGAAAAGAGGAGGAGGAAGAGGAGGAAGAAGGAGTGGGGAGTGGTCATGGCTCCAGGTGGCGTTGGGATGGGAGGGATGGTGATAAGGTGGTGGGTTTTCATGGGCGGGCGCATTTAAAGACACTAACTCACTCTCGTCTTGGATATTTCCTCTCATACTATTATATATAATATACGTATGCATGTGTGGTATATCAAATAATACTGCTTGCATAATTGCAAAATATGGGAGTGATGGACATGCATAATTGTATATAACTGTGAGGTGAAGTCTCATTCTATCCTACAAAATCAAATTTCACCATGAGTTCATCTTCTTCACAACGTGAGAAAGTTACCTATGGAACCCGTGATCGAGGGATAGATCAGCTGCCCCATAGGGGTGGGAACGGTCACTCACATGTTAAGTGGCCACACTTGTCCTCTTCCTTCTCTTCTTCGGCCTCGTTCATTCATATATATATATGTATATATATATATATATATGTATATATATATATATATGTATATATATATATATATATGTATATATATATATATATATCTTCTTTGTTTATTATCTTCTTCACTGTGTCTCCGACCTGTCTTCACATCACTCTCTGATCTCTTTTGTTCGCTTCGCTGCAGCTTCTCTCGTGTTCACGGGCGCATTGAGCTCACAGAACACCACCTCATGTGCTTGCTGATGGCCTGCATCTCTACAAATAAGAGAAGGAACACTGGAAAGAAATATAAGGTGAATCAAACAAGTAAAAGATACTAAAGGCATGAAACGGACCTCGTGGATCCACAGTGCACAAATAATTGAGAGAGTCTTATATTTTCTTCCAGAACCAGAACATGAAAAGAACGCTTCAAATAAATTATTGGTGGATGAAAAGAATACGATCATGGAATCCATTTGCTTTTCCCGAAAGAAAAAACGCCATGTCGGTAATACAGATGGCTACCTGATTCCATGAGAGAGGACAAGTCTTCAGTTCAACGAAGAGAACAGTCGCACGATCCACCAATAATGCAGCAGACTGCTTTTGAATAAGCTCATTGTCCTCTTCCCACCAAAGAATCCAAATCATTGCCAATATAAGTAGAGAAGAATGTAATAGAAAACATGTATTCGAAGTAGTATAAATCTTTAAACTAACATACATCGTGAGGACAGATGCATACATCATGAGGGCGATTCCATCTTCCTTGTTGGCTTCAGACAGGGAGTCACGGGAGCGACGGATATATCTTCTGGTCTTGTGAAAGAAAATTCCCCAGCCTGAGCTGAGCTATCGCCAATCTAGTGGTCAGCAGTGGTTTGAAGAAAGGACAAAGAACACGGGTTGTGACTGTCGGGTTGATTCTGCTCAGGTTCGGGCGACGCCTGAATACAAGGATCGGATGTTTCTCTTTTACAGCTACCAGTGTTAATAACTCTTGCGGCTCCCCGCGGAGGAGGTGGTGGTGGTAAAAGCCAGCCCCGCTCTTTCTCCAGACGAGCCAAGCGAGAAGAATTGATATTTTCTCGAGAGCATCATTCTCTGCCGATATGCTACCGTTGGAGCCTTTTTGTTAACCCTGCAAAGAGAAGGAAGAGAATAATAAGTAATCGAAGGGAGGCCCGAGAAAGTTGCGTGTGTCACGCACCCGCACCCGCACCCGCACCCGCAGCAGCATAGCATCTCCCTCTCGCATATTTATGTGGCCCACGGTGGGGTTGTTTAAAGCGAAGCAACTGTCTTGCTTTAAGATTCGCGGAAGATTGAATGTACCGTAGGGAAACCTCAATTGGGCAGCGATACACGTGGTTGTCAACAGGATAGAAAAAGATAAAATGTTATGAAACTAATTCCTCATGTCGACAAGTGAATCATAACAAATATTCTCAGATTTTTTTTTTCCAAAATATATTTTGTTTTTATAATCCCTCGTGGTTATCACTGTGGGCGGTGATCCAGCTGCAGAACGGGTCCATCAACACAATGTGTTAGGTTATATTCGCTCTACTAAACACTTATTCACATTGGGACTTTCTCATTTAAGGCTGAAGGGATCTTGCCACGTCTCTGAGCGTAAAAAATTAAAGGAAGAAGATAGAAACTTATAAATTATAGAAGAAACTATAAAATGTATGGAATGTAATTGCATGGTTTATTAAGATAATTTGCTCTTGATGGCTATTTATACACGTTCAACATGAAGAATTTTCCTCAACTGTTCATATATTTTCTTAATTGCTTAGAGATTTCCTCAACTGTCTTGAGGAAATCTTATCTGCTTATCATGCCCCCGTAAGATTGAGCTTCTATCGAGGATGTTGATCTTGGACTGATGAGATGAAAATAGTTTACGGGCGAGAGGCTTTGTGAGTGAGTTTGCTAGTTGATCAGTCGTATGTACGTGAGAAACACGGAGTTGATGTCTGACAACTTGATCGGACATGAAGTGGAATTCGATGGCAATGTGTTTCATGCGGGAATGAAACATTGGATTGTCACGTAAGTAGGTAGCTCCAATATTATCACAATATATTGTAGGAGTAACTATGGAGTTGACATTGAGTTTCTTGAGCAAATTTGTGACCCAATTGAGTTCAGCAGCGGCGATGGCGATGTTACAGTATTCATCTTCAATTGTAGATCGTGCAACCGTCTTTTATTTTTTAGAACTCCAACTGATTGGAGTAGCTCCAAGGAAGACAATGTACCCTGACGTGGATGTTCTATCATCAAAGTTCCCTGCCCAATTAGCATCAACAAAGGCCTGGAGATGGAGTGAAGCATTTTTGCGAAGAAAAATGCTATGATTAAGAGTCCCTTTAAGATACAAAAAAATTTATTTGACCGCAGACCAATGCATAGTAGATGGTCAATGCATGAATTGTGATAATTTATTGACGGCAAATGAGATATCTGGACGGGTGAGAGCCAAGTACTGTAAGGAACCAAGGACTTGTCAATATTGAGTTGAATCTATAGTAGGGCTTCCATCACATAATTTAAGTGATTCACTAGTAGAGAGAGGAGTTGTAACCTCTTTCGCATCCTGCATGTTTATCTTTGATAATAAATCTTGAATATACTTTCTTTGTGATAGGAAGAGACCTGAAGATATAAATGTTGCTTCCACTCTCAAAAAGTAGCTTAAAGTTCCTAAATCTTTGAGGGAGAATCGATCAGCTAAGTACTTTAGAAATGCTTGAGTCTTCAAAGGATCGTTGCCTGTGACAATAATATCATCCACATATACTAAAAGATATATTATGCTTCCATTGTACTAGTAAATGAATAACGAGGTATCAGACTTAGAATTGATGAAGCCAATTGAGGTAAAAAACGAGCCAAGCTCGGTATACTAAGCCCTTAGAGCTTGACAAAGTCCATAAATAGCTTTTTGAAGTTTGTAGACATGCCTCGGATACTGAGGATGAATGAAACCAGAAGGTTACTGCATAAAGACATCTTCAGTAAGCGACCCCTGTAAAAAGGCATTGTTAACATTCAATTTTCGTATGTGTCAGTCCTTTGAGATGGCCAAACTCAAGATAAGACAGATTGTTGTGAGTTTAACAATGTGACTAAATGTCTCTATGAAGTCGACACCGGGTCGTTGATGAAACCCTTTGGTGACTAGATGTGCTTTATATTTGGCAACGAATCAGTCTGGGTTCCGCTTAATTCGACAGACCCATTTACACTCGATGATTTTTTTTGTGTGATGAAATAGTACTAAGGTCCATGTAGAGTTATGGAGGAAAGCATCATATTCGTCACACATGGCTTTATGCCAGTGAGAAGATTTTTGAGCTTGAGTGATTGTAGTGGGTTCACTGGCCTCAGTGGAGGAATTTGTTATAGCATGTAAGTTAAGGACTTGACGTGGTTTGAAAATACCACTTTTGGAGCGTGTTGTCATTGGATGTCTAGGGGCGATGGAAGTGGTAGATTGTGTTGGTGGTATAGCCGAGGGCGAGTCACTATCATGGACCGAGCTAGCCGTCGGCATGTCAATGTCACTAGGTCTAGGAGAAAGTAAAGCTAGTGGCAATGTTGCCAAGTATATTACTTCATTAATAGGGGAAACTTATATGAGGAAGAGAGTGGAGAAATAGAGAGAGTGAGAAGCTATTGAACTGGAGTAATAGTAGTATGTGGATCTTGAGGGTAAGGACTAGACGGTGTCGTGGGAGGTTCGTGTGATGAGATCAGAGGGATATTCCAATGATGTATGTTTATCGGAGTAGCCAACATAGTAGGATTGTTTTGAAAAGGAAAGATAGACTCCTCAAAAATAATATGACGTGATATAAAGACTTTTTTAGTTTGGAGTTCATAGCATCGAAAAGCATTATGTTCAAGAGAGTAGCCTATAAAAGTGCAAGGCTTAGATCGTAGTGTTAGTTTATGTGAGGCATAGGGACGGAGTCATGGATAACATAAACAGCCAAAAACTTTGAGTTTATGAAGGTTTGGAAGCTTGTGGAATAATTTTTTAAATGGTGACTGGTATTGTAAGACTATAGTGAGCATACGATTAATGAGATAAACTGCAGTTTGAAAAGCTATTGACAAAAAATGTGATGGCATGGATGCTTGATGTAGAAGGAAGAGACCAGTTTCAATGATATGCCGATGTTTGCATTCAGCAGAGCCAACCAATTGGGGAGTATGTGGGGGTGACTTGAGGTGTTGTATACCACAAACGGAGAGACAGGATGTGAGGGCTTGATATTTGCCTCCGCCATAAGAGTAAACTGTTCTAATAGAAGATTGAAAAAAATTCTCGACTAACTTTCGAAAGTTGGTAAATACTGTGGAAACATCAGACTTATGGTGGAGAGGATATAACCATGTATACTTAGTAAAATAGTCTATAAAAATGACATAAAAACGAAACTTGTCAAAAGAAGGAATTGGGGCAAAGCCCCACACATCGGTATAAATGATTTCAAATGGTTTAGAGCAAGAAATAGAGGTTGTCCCAAAAGATAATTAATGACTTTTATTGCAAAGACAAGCATCGCAATGAGTGACAGTGCTATTGATTTTCAAGGTAGAAAGAGAATAACGAGAAAGTAATTTTTGCTGGATGAAAGGGGAGGGATGACCAAGACGACGATGTCATACATCAACCGGAGCTACTACTGAAGAGTGAGCAGTAGGAAGGGTAATTTGCGAAGCGGATAGTCACTCATAAATGTTATCTTTGTTCTGGCCCTAGACTAAAGATGCCCCCGTACTCAAATCCTTGACAAGAAAAAAGTTAGGAAAGAATTCAATGGAGGTATTATTTTGTTTACAGAATTAAGAAATGGAAATGAGGTTTCTTTTAATGTTATGTGCACACAGAACATCATCGAGTGTAAAAGTTGTGGTAAGTGAACTAAGCATTGAGGAACTAGAATGAGTAATAGGAATTCTTTTACCATCACCGATGATGATATCTTCATTTCCATCATAGTTGTTGTGGATGGACAAGTTTTGAAGATCAGAGGTGATGTGATGAGAGACGCCCGAGTCCACAATCTAATTAGGTTGGGTAGGAGTTAGAGTAGCCATAAAATTCGCCTGAGGCCACTGTGATGGAACAGGGAGTCTAGGGCGAGGCCGACAGACTTTCGCGGAGTGTTCGACTTTATCACATAGTTGACAAATGACTCATTGGTGGCTTGTGAAGTCAAGACGCGATGGCTGAGGATTATGAAAGTTACCACCTTGATAGGGATAAGGGGGGTTTGGTCTAGGCCCCATAGGGCTAGGAGGCAGCTTAGCCAGACTATTGTTGACGTGCTTATTGTACTGGTTGCTCTTCCTCTTGGATTTTTGATTGACCTGAGCTGTAATAGGTTGTCCGGGCAACCTATCATCATGCTTCAAGTACGTCTCATAGTCGATCAACTTATCATAGAGTTCTTCGAATGATGTTGGTGAGTCCCGTGCCCGAAGTGCTTCTTTGTACTCGCCTCCTAGGCCATTGAGGGTATAAATTAGGACTTCTTTATCACTGAGAGAATGACCTATCAAAGCCAAGTCATCGATGATAACTTTGATATTTTGTAGATAATCAACAATAGTACTTTCCTCTTGTTTTGTTTTCATCAGATTGGAGAGAAGTCCGAGCATGCAAGTACGCGAGCGATTTGCCAAAGTTATTTGTAACCTGCACCATGCTTCTACCACAGTCGTACATGAGGATATCAGCGGGGCAACGGATCCAGCAACTGAGGCTTGAATAGCTTGGAGGATAAGGCGATCTTGACGTAACCATAGTTTATGGGCTGGATTTGGCACTGGACTAGGTTCTCCTGGGATGTTGACCATTTCAGGTGGACACTGGAGAGAGCCATCAACGTAACCTAGGAGATCATAGCCAAATAGAAGATTAGAAAGTTGTGCCCGCCAAGATGGTAGTTGCCGCCTTTGGATAATTTGAAGGGAAGGAGTACTATAGCATTGATGGTGATAAGACTTTGAGAAGTACTATAGTTCCCTGCAGGAATAAAAAATGGAATGGTAGAGGTAGACAATGAAGACATTTGGAATGGCAGAAGTGCTGTAGAAGAGTCGTTGTATGCAATGCCGAAGAGAGCTGTTGCTTCTTCCAGAGGTACTGGTAGAGCTTGGTGGTTGGGATTTGAGGGCTCTAAGTGTTATGATCAAGAGTACTAAGAGGGGGTGGGGGGGTGAATTAGTGTAACGAAAAACTTTCAACGATTTAAAACGACATTCGTACGATGAAATCATTTCCGACGTAAAACTATTTTCAGAAACTTAACTTGAAGGCAAGTTCGTAAAGGAGTGCAGCAAAAGTAATGAGAAAGTAAAGCACATATGGAGGTTTGCAGTAAGGTAAGCAGCAAGAATAAATGTAAACCAGAGAGCACCGCAATTTTAGAGTGGTTCGGTCAATCTTGACCTACATCCACTTTTGGCTTCCTCCTCCGCCGAGATCACCGACGTCCACTAGAGGCCTTCCTTCAATAGGCGAAGGCCAACAACCCTTTTATAGTTTCACTCCTTTTGACGACCTTAGGAGACAACCCTTATAGAATTTTCACTCTTCTCTTGAATGATCGAAACTTGAAAGAAAAGAGGGAGGAGAACTTTTAGCTTATACAACACTTTTGAGCTCTAAAAATCATAGAGTAAGATTAGATTTTCGGTGCCCTTTGATGCAGGAAAGGGCGGGGTTTATATAGACCCCAAACTGGTTTGAATTTAGAGCTCAAAAATATCATCTCTCAGATTTTCGAGGTCCTAGCGGTACTACCACCATAACTGGGCGGTACTACCTCTCGGAGACCGAGCTCAGGCGGTACCACCTCCTGACAGGGGCAGTACCACCGCCTAGTCTCGCTTGGAGACTGAGCCCAGGCGGTACCACTGCCTGACCTGGGCGGTGCCAGACATCGCATATGCAGTTGGTGTTACTAGCAGATTTCTTGCAAATCCAAGCAAAGAGCACTAGGCAGCAGTGAAGTGGATTTTTAGATATCTCAAAGGGAGCTATAAGGTTTGTTTAAGCTTTGGAGGTGGACCACATGTGTTGACAGGTTACACAGATGCAGATATAACAAGAGATATAGATACGAGAAAGTCTACTTCAGGTTATATACTTACTTTTGTAGGGGGAGCTGTGTCATGGCAATCCAGGTTGTAAAGGTGTATTGCTCTCTCCACCACAGAAGCAGAATATATTGCTGCTACAGAGGTATGCAAAGAAATGTTATGGATGAAAGAATTCTTACAAGAATTGGGGCTGAAATAAGAAAATTATATGATGCATTGTGACAGCTAGAGTGCCATCCATTTGTGTAAGAACCCAATGTTTCATTCCAAGTCAAAGCATATATATGTCAGATACCACTGGATTCGAAATGTATTTGAAGAGAAGCAGTTGCAGCTTCAAAAAATTCACACAGATGACAACGGAACAGACATGTTGACAAAAACTTTACCAAAAGAAAGACAGGAGATATGCTGACAGTTGGTCGGCATGGCTTCACATTGAGGAGTCATAGGACAGCCTCCCTTATGGGCTGAAGGGGGAGGTTATTGGGCTGGCAGCCCATAAATTCAGCTCATAGTGGGCTTGGGCAGCCCATAACTCACCCCCTCTTAACCTAACCCTAATTAACATTAGGGGGGTGTGGTGACTGCGTTTTAGAGGCAGAAAAAGGCATAAATAGGGCACCAACGTGGGAGAAGGCAACAGCCACGGGATTCCAAAGAAAAGAAAGAAAACAAGGCAGAAAATGAAGAGAAAGAAAGGGAAGAAGACAAGGACAATATAGAGAGGTTGTTCTCAATCATCTAGTAGTGTTCTCATATCAGGTTATTGTTGAATCTCGGATTTTGATGATAAAATCAATTGATGAGTTATTTGATCTAATCCATATTATTGAGTTAAGTATGCAGGATTAACTACGATAACCAGAAAACACAAAGCAAGAATACCGGAGTCAAGTTCGATGAACGTTTAAGAGTCCGAAGAATCGTCAGAGATGCTGATGGAACCAACCGAGAAGAAATCGGGAACCTATTGGAAGTTCGCCGAAGAGATCGTCGTAGGTTCGCAGAGATCACCGAGAAGTCTCGGCTACTCATTAAAGTCATCACAAGTTCAGGAGCATGCTTGGACCCCGTCGGAAGAAGTTCGTCGGAAAGCTCGTCGGAACAAGACTTGACGTTCGCGGTTGATAAAATTGCTTAGGATGTGTTTTGTTATGTAGTTCACTTGTAATTAGGATTAGGATTAAGAAGATAATCCTATATCCTGGTTAGGGGCCAATTGGGCCCGAGTTCGGACTAGTTTAGGCCAAGATTGAAGCCCAACTAGTGGCTGAAAACACTATAGTCGGGCTGAAAACACTGTAGGCGATGGCACCGCCCAGCACCCGAGAGCTGGGCGGTGACACCTCCTGGGCTGGGCGGTTGCACCGCCCAGCACCCGAGCGCTGGGCGGTGGCACCGCTTGGCTGGGCGGTGGCACCGCCAGCATCGGGAAACCAAAGAGAATTCAAATTTGGAGCCCAAATTTGAATCCTCTTGAGGCCTATAAATACCCCTCAAAACTCAGCTGAGAATACAACTTTTTGTGTAGCAAAAGTTTGAGAGAAAGGTCTTAGAAAAGTGTTAGCTTGTCTTCATTTCAATTTGCTAGTGTTCACCTCATCTCTTCTCGAAAATCCGTAAGAGAGTGAACCGCTTGTAAAGAGTTGTAAGAGGGGTATTTACCCTTCCATTTCAAGAGACTTGCTAGTGGAATGTGGGAGCCTCATCGAAGAGGGGCCTCGCAAGTGGAGTAGGTCATTTGACCGAACCACTCTAAAATTGGTGTGATTCTTGGTTTGCATTTCATTATTGCTATTTACATTATTGCAAACCTTCTTATATGCTTTAAGTTCCTTATTACTTTTGCTGCACATATTTAAGAATACGCTTTCAAGATTAAGCTTTTCAAGTTCCGTTCTTATCGTACGAAAGATTTATTAAAACCGAAGTTTTAATCCACTGCACTAATTCACCCCCCCCTCTTAGTGCCGCTCCGATCCTAACAGTTAGATCAAATCTACAGTAGACTCTTACTGTGATTACTTGGAGAGGTTTTAGATATCATGGACAGTGACGTGATCCTTGTATCACAATTATTCTCTTGTGATTATTACTAGGGTTTAGGGCAAGAGATTGAGATTTGTATATTCATTATTTTCATAGTGGATTATCTCTAGTTTGCCCCGTGGTTTTTACCCTTCGTATTGAAGGGATTTTCCACGTATATCTTGGTATTTTGTTTGATTATGCTTCCATTTAATTCCGCTGCGTATTATGGTCTTCTAGTATTTGTTCATATATAAAAATTATTCCGTTTTATATCCTCGTCACAATGAGCTGTCACATGAACCATCCATTAAACCTTAGTTTATATGTCTAAGCTCTTCGTGCAGTGCAGTGGCTCAACGTCATAATGACCATGTGAGTAGGGGAGACAATGTAACTCGAGGCCAACCTGCTGTCTCTTGTCTTCATGTTCTATCGTCGTATTGTCTTCTGCAAGCAAAGTTTTTAGACACGGAGCTCGTTGCGAAAATCTGGGTCCGAATTGGCTGATCTATTCGGCCCAATTTGGGTCTATCAAGGGCCCAATTGCCTCCAGATTAAGTTAATAGGATCACCTAACATTCCTAACTTAATCTACATGCTAACTACGATATTTCTTAAGACATTTACTGCAACTTGCTCTGGTGCGTCAATCGCTTCTTCCGACGAACATCCGACGAACCTTCGGCGATGCTCATGCGGACTTCCGGCAAACTCCTGAACTTGTAACAATCCACTTGGCGAGTTCCGATGAGCTTCTTTGGCAAGCTCTTGGACTTCTAGGATTTGTTCCCGTAGAACTTCCGACGACCATCCGAACTTCCGTCGAACTCTCGAACCCCCAACATGATCATGGTCTTGACTCCAGCGCAACTCCTGCTGCATGTCTTATTGTCATCATAGTTAATCCTGCACACTTATCTCAACATATGGATTAGATAACAAATGATAATTAACTTCATCATCAAAATCCGAGATTCAACACTAAGGTGTTCTCTCTTCTAAGGGTTGAGGTGCGGTTGCAACAGTGTTAGCAGCAGAAGGCTGCACCGATGCTGGAGAAGGCTGCACTAATGCTGGAGAAGGCTGCAGCAATTTCTGCAGTGATGTAGAATGCAAGAGAGATTTCACAGTGATGCAAGAGAGATTGTTGCAGCGAGGCGAGAGAAATCTCTACAGCTTGCAACGATTTTTGTAACGATGCTGGAGAAATCTGCAAGGTTGGAGATAGTTGCAGTAATGCAATGTTGGAGTTTGGTGGCCGGAAGAGCGACGGAGTTTTCAGCGAAAGACTTCGATTGGCAAGGGAGCAGCAGTTGGCAGTAGAAACAAAGGTCACGACTGTGCTTCCTTTAGGAGCGTTGCCCACGGAAGAAGTGTCGATGTAGTGGGCGTGGCGACAACGACTGTAGCAGCGGTGGCACCACCATTATCTCAATCTCTACTGCTACGGCAGGTGTGATCTGATACTAGCAGCCGCAAGTGCTGCAGTAGGCTGCAACGAATGGTTACGGTTGAGGGGCGGAGACGTCGCCGCGAGAGGGATGGTTGAGCAATTGCGACTGTGACCCAAGGGGAGGCAGTGGACTCCGGTCGGAAAGCGATCGCGGGGCTGTGTCGAGGTGACTGCTTTGTTACTTTAGATTAATATTGCCGAGGTACGCCGAGGTAGAGGAAATGATAAGCGACTACCAGCTCAGGTAGGAGAACACTACGAAACAGGGTAAGCAGCGTCGACGTCGAGCTCCTCAACAAGGTTGTGTGAGGAGTCAAACGACGAGAAGAGAGTTTACTCTAAGTAAGGTGCTCTGATATCATGTAAAGAATTAAACGAAAAAGATAGAAAGATATAAATTGTAGAAGAAACTATGAAATGTAATTGCATAGTCCATTTAGATAGTGAGCTCTTAATAGCTATTTATATACGTTCAGTAGGGAAGATTTTCCTCCGCTCATATTTTTCCTCAATTGCTTAGAGATCTCCTCAATTGCCTTGAGGAAATATTATCTATTTATCAAGGAGATGCACCCCTTCTTATATCAGAGTTCTTCACATTTCATCAAGGCTCCAACCATGAACCACCACGCCGGGTCGACCATCCTCCACCTCAGTATAGGACCGACCTCCCTAGAATAGGCCACCGACACCAAGAGCTAACACAATATGAAGAGAAGATGTTCCTATGACATTATCTAGTATACTTATCAAATTTTAATTTGTATATAATCATATTTCTAAACTGCATCAAACCAATTCAGGCCGGTTTAATCCGAATACGATAACAGCTTCAACTGGATTATTGCAATGCCCATGGCTGATGCCCGTCAGCTTTCTTTTGTCTCTTATTACACATTAGAGCACCCATTATAACTCTGGGTTGTAGTCATGCGTCCCGATTCAGCGCCTCACTGGAATGCAGGTAACTTAAACAACAGAAGGTAATATTATTAGTTCGCAAAACGATATCACAACGAGTCTTCCATATTTTTTTTGTTGGGAAAAACCTGTTAAAACGAAATATTAGAATAAGAGGATCAGAATAACATTAAGAACATAGATCTTGGCTCTAACATGGATCTCCTCGAAAGAAAATTCTAGGTCTCACAGAGTGTATATCATAGGAAAGTACATTAGAGAGAGTAAATACAGATCAACACCGTTAGGATTGTAGAGTTTGCTGCAAGGATTCTCCATATAAAATTTGGGCCAAAACTGATAACGACCACCGATCGTCAAACAGAAAACTCAGAAACCTAATATTTCTCTTTCTATTCCTCTCTCCTCTTTCCTATGCACGCTGCTATTTCTCTCTCCTCTTTTCTCAGCACGCCGCTCGCTACACAGTGCAATCTGATCTATTTTCCTCACCTTCTCTCTCCTCTTTTTAATTTCTTTCATTTGCTGAATAGGCCCAATTGTCTCGGCCCACATGAGCTGCACCCAACATTTTTCACCTCTTGTGTCCGAAACGCCGAATAAGAGAAGAGGTCAAAGCTCGCTCAGCAAGTAACCAATCACTAGTACCCTTTCAAACAACTACGTATACAAAACTTCATGCGAGGAAACAAGAAATGAACAGAACCTAGCGCATGATGATTGGCAAATTTCATAATCTGTAAAGCAACATCTTAGCTACGTGATTAAGACATTGAAGCAGCAATATCCCCATGGCGTAAAGGCAGTGCAACCAAATCTCGCAAGGGAAAAGAGAATTGTTTATCATAAAGAACTTGATAGCAGCACCAATCATTCAGATCGCTCAAGCACATCAGCAATACTATGCGCCCAAGATGATCCAACTAAAGTAGCCAAGCCAGATGATGTTATCGAGGAAATATACTCATCAAGTAAGTATACTACTTAAAGTCCTCAATTATGAAGAAAATGTGAAATTCTAACTAGATCCTGGATCAAAAGTATTACATCCATATCAATATAAACACAGATGACCGTCATTTAGATGTTAGTCCCCCGGTAAGTTCTACTTGCTTTCTACAAGACTACTATCCCGAGCTTGAGTTTCTTCCTACTTTGGGTCGGCCATCACATAATGATACGCAATTACCAAAACAAGTATAAATATGCCAAGAAAATTAGCAAAAAATCCCAAATCTTGATCATCGATCATCTGCAAAATAGAAATCTTAAAAAAAAGTTATATCATTGCCCAGTTCATAAACATGATGCAAATAAAATTACACAAAGGTATGACACGATCAGTGAGCTTTAGCCAGAATAATGCATGCTAACTTCAGCAATCTGCAATTGCGATCACACTTTGAACAAATGACCAAGGGAAACCAAAAAATTAATATGCTTAAATAAGCAACTCTAAAGTGTATTCAGAAGTTTCATTTAATGAGAATTAATTATAACATATTCTATTTGTGTGAGGTTAGTATCATCCTCGACAGTTGAAACACCTTGCAACCTTCTTTTTAGGGTGACTCACTTTTATCTAAACTATTTGGTTTCTTAGTAACAACCGAAGGTGGCAGCAGCATAAGTTTTGTCTACCAATAGGTAATGACAAATGCATACCAGTCGCTGTAATAAACATTGAACGGTAACCACTGCATATATCAAGTAACCATGTAAATAGCACATGCCAGAATATATGCAACCAGTAAGGATTCCACTTGAAACAAAAGCTGCAACAGAAGATAAAGTTTAGGCAATCCATCTTAATTACTTACAATATTCTACTTGGAAAAGCCAAAAGATAAAACAGCAAGCCAGTGCAAGAGACGGCTCTGGAGTTGGTCATATGGAAAGAGTTTTAGCACCCACAAGTAGAAAGACCTCTCATGTACCACCCAAGAGTTCAGGTCCAATCAAAGCAACAGAGAAGTGGTAAAAAATAACCTAACAGTAAAAGAATTGGTCAAGTAATGATTCTCTTTCAACCAAAAATGAGCAATTAAAAAGAGTAGTGACTGTTTCAACTTTGAAGGATAAAAAATATTATGTTCCCTTCTTACCACTTGAATCCTCCACCTTCCCTCAATCCTTGCTCCCCTTACCGTCAAGGATATTTCCAAAAGCAATCATCTTTGGGGCCATTTTCTCTGGTGGGAAAAAGGATCACAACTTATTTCAAATTTTCTTTTTCGATTAAACATTTTAGTGACTAAGATTGCCCATGCTTCCCTTCCATTGAAAACACAAGAAGGACGAAGAACATCGTCCACAAATTTCAGGCTTCCTTTGAAGGCCTAATCAAGTAGTTACTCTTGATAGAGAAGCATATTTAGACTTCACATCTTCCCATAGGTTGTCCATGTATAATAATAGGAACTTTTTGAATCTTAATCAAATAGCTAATATCTACTCTGTGGACATATCGGATTCTTTACATCCAAAGGACAGCAGCATATGACTTAAACAAGTCCCAGTTTTAAAAACCATGCTACAGTAAGAAATTGACTTGAAAAAAAATCATATTGCACCATCCTCCCCTTCAGTGTAACAGTCAAATGAGGGATGAGAGATAGCCATCTACATAGTGGATATGATATAATTATATTGACCAAATAACTTTACACTTCCATATATAATTCCTAATCCAAGTACTAGCTCAAACATGAGAACTAAATCAATTTTAAGGTCCCAAATATTGGCTTCAGTTCATAGTTGATGATGATGGTCTTCATAGCTTCAAAAACCGAATCCAAATATTCAAGGAAGTCTCTTGCTATTGTAATAAAGCAAACTTTTAAGACTGAGTTGACAGAGACAAAATGTTGAACAATGAGTCCAATGTTAACCACCTACAAGAGAAAATTTTCATCTAGCAGTGTGCAAAATTGGTTGTGGCCGATGGTACAAATATTTAGTGAATAATTTAATTAGATCAGATTACAATTAGTCTTATGAATAAAGGCTATGGTATCAAGATTAAATGATCCACTCAGATCTACTTGGACAAGCAGCTGGCCTCATAGCCGAGGCCAATTTGATCATTTCACTGAGTCTAGTATGTCTAATGGTTTTTGTTATCTCGTTACTTTGGTCTCTTTCCTCTTCCTTTATTGTGGTCTACGGGTCAGATTTAGTGAGATGGTACTCTTCAGGGCAACATTAGCTAGGTTGGGCAGTGGACTGGAAACCCTTCTATAAACTTGATAGAGCCCTATGTTATGTGATGAAAAAAATTGTCTACAATCCCCTGTGTGCCAGCACCTTAAAATGAACCCAAAAGTTGTTGACTGACAAAATCTAGAAAGTGCAAAATGGGATGATTTAGACTCACCATTGCAGTAAAATATTTCAATTCAAATGTAATAAGTTGCAAACTGTTTTACAAGGAGAGTGCGAAATATCATTAGCTGCATTAGCAACCTCTTACTGGGACACCTTTCATATTTTTCTTTTTCATCTTCCCCTGGGTTCGCATTATCTACTTTTAGATGCTTCTCAATGAAAAAGCTTTGTGATGTCTAATTCTTCTAGTTACGGTAGCAGAAAATCCTATTGTTGTCGGATAAAAATCAGACCAATCAACCAACCGAATTTCCATTTGGATCTGATCACAAGTTCTTCCATTCTCCGCTGAAATCTAGTAAACATCATCTTTAATAGGTTTACTGAAAACAAGTTTAATAATCAGAGTGTTTCAACTTAGATCATTGACAGGCAGGCATCCGAATTTGTCGTGAACACAAAAGAGATATTGATGAATGGCCAAGTATCAAGGCATCTCTTCCTATGAATTTTTTGGTACCTTTCTACCCTTCCACAGCACAATTTATATTCAAACTACCATTCTTTAGGTTTTTGGAAAAAGCAAGGTACAAATGAACCTAGTGCAGACTTCCCGGTGACACAGTTCAATTCATGCCCAGAGGTCTAATTGCTCCTAGAGGTAAGATGTTCCTGATGTTTAGAATGACTTCTTCGGTTCCTTCATGTCAATCACCTATTCATTCGCTTGACTTGCTAAATTTGAACACAATACATGCAACAAGGCAAGATAAGCATAAAATAGTCGAAGAGAAGATATTTGGCTTTGACTACTCAAAATTTATCTTCTAGTTACACTGATCAACAGGAATACGCAGCTTTAAGCAACAATGTTTACTAAAAATTTGAGTGTGTTCCCTATTCGAGGGCACAATCTTGCTATCCGTACTTATCGTCTTCTTTCACTTTCATGATGCTCTTTCACTAGCATTACTAAAAGCTCTTCATGGTTTGCGGCTTGTAGATTCCTTGGATAGGTTGACAAACATAGTAAAATGCTCACATGGATAAACAGCCGCGGAGATACCGTCACCGGATATAAATATTACACAATACGGGTACGGCAATCTGAAGTATATGTATTATCTAGAATTATCTATGTAAAACAAGAGATGAGAAGAAATGATAGTACAAAAATATCTATATAAAATGGTTAAAATTCGCAAGGGGAAAAAACTGCAGAAAGTATCCATGAGATCCCAGAAACATATGGCGGACCTATGGAATTCACGTTAATTACCATAGACTTGAGGATGCTTGAACGAAGTATCTGGCCACTAATCATGGAGCATTTAGCAAAACTTGGTAACGAGTGCAGACAAGCGAGACTTGTTTTGCCAGATCCGATCCAGCTCATCTGGACCGGGATCCGCAGGGGTGGCCTGATTCCATGGGATTCGTGGCTAGATTATCAAATCACAAGCGAAATCTTAGGTACGAGAGGCAGAAACCCACGGTTTACTTGAGGCAAGCAGAGATGAAGAACAAGAGAAGGGAGAGAGCTAAGAGAATGGATAAACCAGACCAGAGATGGAACGTACATAAAAGCTTAGATCTTACGCAGATGAAAACATCATATATTCTAAACCGAAAGACTGCATCTAGAGATCAGATCAAAGAGATGGCAGAACTAAGCGATCTTGCGAAACGAAACATAATCGAAGTGAGGTTACGAAAGCAGACGATCCAACACATCAAAGACACCCTTAAGGTCTCACCTTCGCCTCCTCCCCTCGAACCCTAGAGCTCCTGTTTCGCGCCTCGACTTCCCCTGCTGGATCACGAAACACGTTGGGGTCTGTGATTTGGATCCGAACTGCGATTTCGATTCGTAATATTTGAATAAAGGGATCCACACCATTTTTATATGACTTCTTATGCCTTTATCAATCACCCCAAGCCGCCTTGTTAGTTTCTCTTCTTTCGAATAAAGCGAAACCGTCTAACAACTTTTCTCTGCTGCGTACGTTGACCGAGCATCTCATGTTGGAGAAAAAGAATAATACTTAAGTAGTGACATAAAAAAAGATGAATGACGTCTTTGAATTCAAACTTTTGTCATCTCGAAGGGTAATAATATGTACCTAGGGTTATATCTCATCTCATGCACGAGATATATATTGCACTCAAAATACGATGGATGGCAAATAACTTAATTTGGCAATCATATTTGATCTTCATATATAAAAAATTAAAAAAAATAAAACAATCATGGAAATACAATGAAGTATGTTACAAGCTATTGACAAAAATGTTCGAGATTTGCTATAAGCTATTGACGAGTAATTCGTTGTTATAATGATTTAAAAACGTATTATGATATCAAAGATTTCTTACACGATATAGTCACACCATCATGTCATTTGGATCGTATTGCAAAGACAATCAATCGTACATTCAAGTTCATCGCTTTCTCATGATGATCATGCCCTCGAGTCAGCCACATCATTTAAACCATCGAATCATCAAAGCGATCCATCCTCAAGTCGGTTTTTCTTGCTTAAGTTGATATTATCTTTAAATAAGTCGTGAGTTGACTATAATCAAGTCGGTAACTGTCACTTAGTAGCAGGTGAAGCTCAACTTGATCTTAAAACCAAAGAATTTTTTATTTTTCTTTCCTTAAAAGAGGAGGAGGAACTCTGTACCACCCAACTATCGAGGCTTTGATATTAATAGTCAAATAAATCTATGATGAGTCCACGTCCAGCAACATCCACTAGTCAGTCATCTTGATCTCTTAGCCTGCACACGACCCATGTCGGGTCAACGAACACCTAGTCTTACTGGCCTATGTCAGAACCGACTATATCAAGTCAACTTGGGCTAGTCTGCGGTCAATTCATTAGACTACGTTTAACTTACAATAGACCATCTACGAGATTGGCTCCAGCTCAATCAATCCAACAAACATATAAGCATTAAGGTGCCAAGTGTTCTGCCATTATGTTTTTGAGACAAACCCTTATCTCAAATCATAATGAGGGGCAAATGATATAACAATGATTTATAATTTATCAAGAATCGAATTAGCTTTAAAATGATGACATGTCAACTACGTGTAACCACCTACAATAGAATCAAGATAATTGAACCTATATTTAACCTCAAAAAGAATTTATTCTTCAACTGCATAATTCAATATATGAAAGTATTAGAAAACATAATATCGCGTGAGATTCAATATATATAAACAATTAATGGAAGAATATTATCGATTCTTGACACTAGAAAATCCATGTCTTACACATTCAATACGATCTCCCGGGTACGAGATTGTACACATCAAATGCAGAATCATAAGAGTCAACTATTTGTAATTGGCCAGAGCCTATTACATATTAATTACATATTTCTCACAAATTTACAAGATTCTTAGGGAAAAAACAAAACTCAATATAGCCTAATGTTTTGCTGTGTAAAATTTTGGGAATATTTTATTTATTAAACATTTTCTTTTTCATTTTGTATCTTGATTGCATGTCTTGGCAAAAAAATAATAATAATTAAGTTTTTTTTTTTAGAGTACTTGTATCTTTTGAAAAAGTTCCATTTTGTTTGTGTACTCCTCCTCCATCTAAATAAGTTATTATGACAGTTAAGGGATTAGTTAGTATTGGCCTAATTCATATGATACACCTATTCATATTTATATTTAGTGCTAATATTTCATGCTTCAATATGATAAATTAGTTATTTGCTTGTTTGTATCCCTATAAGATGTCTAATTATAAGTGCACTATAATACCAAGGTGATTAGACCCAACTAAAAAATCACAACTTATTTATCATCGTAGATTTACCTAATCATATTTGTTGAAAGGAGAAAGCCTTAATGTCAAAATACAAATTCACATATCCAATAAGAGTACAAACTAGAAAATCAACATGTGCTCTAATACTTTTGGTCTACGTTATTGTATAAAATCGACCAATAGTAGTCCAAGCTGAGTTAACTCAAATCCTATTATAGATGCTTTCATAAACTCCAGAAAGAAATTTATGATAATTTTATTTAATTTATCTATATCCATTATAGGAAAGGATTTAAAATGTTGAGTTTAACTTAAATCAAATGTATAAGATAATTTAAGAGCATGAGCATTTGCATGATTTCTCAATGCAATGGGTGTGGTGTGTGTGGTTATTGTTGAGTACTCAAACCCGGTGTTGATCTCTAAAATGCATATGCCAAATTCATCAAATGGGGTTCCAAATCTTTGCTACGCTAGAGTGGTTGGGTTTGAACATAAATTTCCTATTGAGATCTAACCGAAGCATGAAGTCAACACTAAAAACATGCATGACGGTGACAAGCATGCAAAAGATAAAAACATTGCTCTCTTTCATCTAATCACCCCGTCAATTATTTGATCCAACCAATTTCAAGTCTCAATAATAGCGTCTCGGGCAACGACGACCGAGTATTCGGAATACTCAACGTAGTGTCAACTCGGAGGTCTTTACTATTTGATGAAAATACTAGATAATTATTAGACTGATGTATTTTTTGAAAATATCTTACCATCGTTGAAAAATAATTATGATATTTTACCTATATATATATATATATATATATATATTTTTTTTTTTTCTAATTATTTTTTTCTTTATATCCATCATTCTTTGCTAGCACAAAGCTAAAGTCCAAGCGAACATTTGTGAGCTGATTTCACTTTGCTGTCATATAATATATAATGTACATAATTCTAACTAAGTCTGTGATGATGTTGTTAATACTATAACTCATTATTTATTCATAATATGATATTATTATTTATTAGTTTAATAATTTGATATTATTATATTTATTTCATAAAAAGGTCTATATAGTTAATTAAATCAATTTTTTTTTCTTCATTTATTAGAAGATATAATTATCTTCAATTGAAAAAGGAGGACTGGTACGAAAAATAGCCTTTGGAATACTAACATTTATGATCTTTTGTTTTGTCTCTTCCACGAAACATCATGTCATCTACCATATCAAAGCTTGACCCTCTGTACAGTACCAAAGATTCCAAGCGATGTTACCCGATCATCAAGTTTACTCGATCGCATACTGACCGACCGGCTTTCCATCATCACCCCCTTCTTTCCGAAACTATTATTGTACCACTGTTTGTCGTCACAACTTTACTTTGTATATTGGACTGGTGGCTTCACTCGTTGGCTTCTTCCTCTGCGGCCGCCAAGTAACCAGCGACCATCGTCATCTCATCATCGGCGTCATCAACGCGTAGGGGCGGCGTCGGATTGGGAGCAGCGTGTGAAGGAGGAGGAGTCGGGCGGTCCGGTCACGGCCTCGAGCGAGCGAGCGACCGATCGAGCGCGCGCGAGCGACCGAGCATTTTGATCTCGTAGTTGGCGTCAGCATCGCAAGGAGGCGGCGTCGAATCGGGAGCACCGTGTGAGAGGAAGGATTGGGGACGATCCCCTGTGACCGCACCGGGAATCTATGCGCGCGCCGGCGGGGGAGCGCCGGACGACGGGCGGTGGTGTGGGGGCAGGATGCCCCCCCTAGGGTTTGCCCTGGTGGCGCTTGTCCTCGGCCCGCTCCTCGCGCTGGTGGCCCGGCGGAGGTGGAGGCGGGCTGCGGCGAGGCGGGCAGAGGTCATGCGTCTCGCGCTCCTCGCGGCGGAGGAGGCCGCGCGGGCGGAGGAGGCCTTGTGGCTCGGATGCCGGAGTCCCCTCCCAGTCGTAGGCGGTGGTGGGCCCAAGATGGCGGTGTGTGCCGTGTGCCGCAGCCCTACTACCACGAGGTGCTCCCGGTGCAAAGCCGTGAGATACTGGTATGTGGTCTTCGACTTTACGACTTCTGTAAATTGTCGGCATCTTGTAGAATTTTTTATGAATTCTACCTCCTTTGATGTTTGATTCTGGGGAATCGGGTAGAATTAGGGTTCTGATTTCGGTCTTGAGCTATATGGCCTGTGGATCTCATGTAATCTTAATGCATGAATTTGAATTTTTGACCCTATAGAAATGTAATTAGTCGCTAGAGAAATGAAGTGTTGCAACTGTTTAAATTGGAAGTAGATTGCACTGTGATTAATTGTTACTCTGATTTCTTCTGGTAATTGAGGTTAGAAGATATGGGAATTGATCGTCTTTTATGTGGATCGTTTCCTCATCGATAACACAAGAAACGTACTAGTCTAAACCCTATTTATTGTGGCGCTGATGGATAGAAATAGGAGGGGAGAAAATGATTGTTTTTAATATGTAAAAGAAGATACACTTCAACCACTTTCTTTTGCAAATTCCACACATTACTTGTGTCTTCTTCCTGGATACTCCATAAGCCAGGACATTGGACGTGTGCAAATTCATTGCTAGGAACTTGTTATCATGAAGGTGTACTTCCAGAAACTCTGCCCGTGTTGTCACGCACTTAGTTGGTTTTGCATAAGTCGTGCAGCATCCTTGCGTGTCCGTTCGCAAAGGTCAATCTCCCCGAAACCTCTTATTGTCCTTTAGGACCTACAAAAGAGAAAACGGGTTAGAGAAAGCATCTTACTCGGGATCCACAAGCAATCATTTCAGTAAATACTTCATAGTCAATGCAAATTACAAACAAATTTTATAAGCTCTGAACGATCGCACAACAAAGGGTCTAAAATGGTCCACTATAAATCGAAATATCTACAAGTGCCCACATGACACAACATTTGTTTGTAAGCCTAGGAAAGCCACCAAAACCAAAGAAAATGAGACTGCTAAGCCTACTGCCAGCCCTTTATATGTTGTGCAAAGCATAAACAAAACCGAAAGATACGAACATACATAAGCATTATATCGAACACCCCGTTTACAATTTTATCCGTGACATTCTCCCCCACTTATTCCTTCGACATCCTCATTGAAGCCCTTGCTGACGTTGCAACTCCTCGCCTGAATCTTTAATCTTCTGGTCCAATTGTAATACGCTTATTAACTCTCAGCTGCTCTCCGTTGTTGTTGTTGAGTGGTCGAACTTTTAATCCGTCATGTTGCCTCAACTCTCCAATGACTCTGACTTTAGTGTGGGGTTGGCTGAGTTGTTTTGATCACTGTTGATTCCTGCGGATCCTTCAGACGAAGAAAAAGATCATCCTTAGTATGCATCAATCTCTCAAATGCCTTATGCCGCTTGAACTAGGTGGATGCCTGTTGGAGTTTTAACGAGCATCGTCTCGCAAACATTTGAAGTTTTTGGGTCATTCCTCCACAAAATTTGCCTATCGACTATTCTTTCACTTAATTGTCACTTCCAAATAGGTTTGTATCACTTCCGCTTTTGTTTGACATTATGTTGGGAAATGAAGCGGATAATCTACTCTCAGTAGCACTGATCACCATTGGTGAGGATTTGACAATTATTGTCTTCCATTTGGTTTCTTCGAAGAGTCTTTGAACATGTGCAGAGCTCCTCTGTTGGATATATAAGAGAATTGAGGTACTTGGTTTCGTCCATTCTCTTAAGAGTTGAGAAGACAAAGGTTACTTGACTTCGCCTGCCTCCTCGAGGGTTGTACTCCATGCATCGAGCTGGTTATTAGCCTTCGCCTGCTCTTTGCTCACACTTCTAAAGCACTTGAAGTGTTTGCACTCCTTATGTTAAGTTAGCTACTGTGATTCACCTTCTCAATGCCATCGAACTTCTGGAATGCAAGAAGTTTTCACCCTAACTTGGAGTAAGTCTCTAATAGTTTTGGTCGCCTCTGGGATTGTACCGTCTTCTCCATCATCTCTGTCGCCTACTTCACTGAGTAACAAAAGTTCAACACCGCGTACTGCATGCTTCGTTCCTTGGTCGTGCACTATTGCATTGATTTGAAGTCCTCCACTTTCGGCTATCTTGATGAGAAGTTCGTTGACACCGGTCTTATGAAGTTCTCTGGCCTCTACCCTTCAGCCTTGTCTCGGTACTTGGAGTTTGCCTCCGCATTCTCCACCTTCTCGACCCCTTTCATGACCAAGCGCTCTCCCTCCATGAGAGTAAGGGATCGATGACTTCACGAAAGTCCCGCCTCTGCGGTATCATGGCACTGCCATGCCCATGACCCTACTATCCGTCACCTCGCATTTGCATCCCTTTCTTTGCGATCGGTAGATCTGCCTCTATGACACTCCTCCGAGTCCACCTTCATTCTAACCGATTCTTGGTTTTGGGTAGCTAAGCCCTTTTGGACTCGTTGTCGCTTTCTCGCCCCTTTCGATCCCTGCTTCAACACCTCTGTGTTCTCCAAGCAGTTCCCCTTGATTGATGGAAAGATAGACTGCAACTCTCATGCATGACCTCTGTCATTATGTTGTAGGGTTTGCACCGATTCTGTTCTTCTTAGCTTACTTGGTAGTAACGTTCGCTTACTCGACCTTGTCCTCTGACTTGTCGGGCTCCCCTAAGCGAGTATGAGTTCTGGAGCAGTCCAACTCTTCAGCCGCTTTGATTATACCTCTGCATGATCAAGTCCCTCCCATGGGACTCACTGTTACTTGCATTCGGTATACTCCCTCGGTGGTACATAGTCCCCATATGCTGATGACCAAGGCTTTTATCTAATGCAAAATTCGATGCACGTATAGAAGACTCACCTCTACGGTACCAAGACATTCACTCCTTGAATCTATAACCTTTCTTGTCGTTGTGTTGTTCACTAAAGTGGATATCCCAGTAGCTCCCGATCATACCTTTGTATGATCTAGTCTCTCACGGGATTAGATTCGTGTGTATCGCATTGCCACGAACTGTTTCACCACGATCCGCTGCACCATGACGTCTCCTGGTGCCATCTTCATTGCATTCTGATCCTTGTGGGATGAACTCGGATTGTGATCCCTTCATGTGTGGCCTTTGCCAACACATCATAGGGCCTCTTCTACCTTCGATTGTGTTCGCTCCTTTGGCAATCGACATTCGTCCACCTGCTCTCGGGTCACACCCAAACAAAGCACATCTCTAGGATAGTCCGTCACCTAGTAGCTCCCGAAGTCCATCGACTTCGCTGAAATTGGTGCACCATTGTTTGGATCCTGGGCCTCTGCCCCTACCAGCACAATCTCCGTTACGTACCGCTTTGTTCATGACAACTTGAATGGCAGCACTGTGACATATTCTTCAAGAGTACTCGCCTTCGCGTCCTCTTGCCCTGTGCTAGGGCCTTCTGAACCCAACTTCGCCTTCGCAAGTTGAGTCGCCTTAGTTCTTCCGTCAAATGCTTCTTCGAAATAAGGTGCATGTGCAAGAGTTCATGTCCTTGACTTCTGTCCAAGGAAAACTTCGTGCCTCTGCTCCATGTTTTATCTTCTATGTCGACTCCTTTCATGTGACTTGGGTACTTTGCCAAGTTACACTCAAGTTGCTCCGCTCCTCGATTACATTGAGTTAATGGTGGTCCTTGCGCCCACCGTTCCACGGGTCAGCCCTCCATTGAGTCCGATCTCTATATCGGCTCCAAGTGTGCTTTCATTTTGTGTTGTCTTAGGTCGCTCCCCTACTTGATCTCGCAATGCATCCCCCAATGCATTATCTCATGCGAGATCATGTGATGACTCATCGCCACTCGCTCGGTCCGTTGAGCTTTGTGGGGTTGTTGTCTTGAGGTACTCTTCCTCAACATGTGCGGTCCGTTGCACATGATTCTCCTTCCGGAGAATCGGGACTTATCCCTCCAAGGTATTTGTCCCGTTGGAGCAACTTCTCTTTTCACATCCTTCCCTTTGAAAGTTTCAGAAACCACCATCTCCTTGGACTATTCCGTATTGCTGAACAAACTATGCATTGTTCTGCCCCCATAAATGCACTTGTTAGATTGAGACTCCTCGCCGATACAGCCCTTGTTGCACCCCTCAAGGACTAGCAACATGTTGAACTTGCTGCACACTTCAACATCTTATGAATGCATCATTCTCATGTCGAAGAGAAAGTTTCAATGTTACATGGCGCCGAGTTTCGGTCGCCTTGGGATGACCACAAACATTCCATCATCCGCATACAAGCCCTTGCATGAGTACCGAATTCTTCGAGTTAGAAATTCCCTTCACCTCTGTGAGCTTTGCACAACTCTTTCGGTCGCTGAACAACCTATTTCACCTTGCATGGTCTCGTCCTTTACCAAGCGCCTCGCTTGCCTTGAGCACCATCAAGTATGGTTGCCAACGTCGAGCCGTAGCTCTAACTCAGCCATCCCAACCTTTGTGCGCTATGCATTCTTCTTAGCTTGTTTGTCCTCGTGGTGCCTCATGCGCGAAGGGTTGGCCATTCCTCTAAATGCCAATCTCAGATGTCCGATCCTTTGAGCGACTCCTTTTCCCTATATCTTCATGCCCGTTTCCCCCAAATGGTTGCGCGTGTTGGCTGCCCTCAACGTAGCCCTGCTAGGTCCCCCACGTTTGCATGCCAAGTGTTTCTATGAGTGCTTGTCCCGCTTTGATACCATATGTCACACACTTAGCTGGTTTTGCATAAGCCGTGTAGCACCCTTGCATGTCCATCTGCAAAGGTCAGCCTCCCCGAAACCTCCTATGGTCCCTTGGACCTATAAAAGAGAAAACGGGTTAGAGAAAACGTCTCACTTGGGATCCACGAGAAATCATTTCAGTAAACACTTCATAGCCAATGCAAATTACAAACATACTTTACAAGCTCTGAACGGTCGCACAACAAATGGTCCAAAATGGTCCACTACAGACCGAAATCCCCACAAGATACAAGCTTTATTTGCAAGCCTAAGATGACCACCAAAACCAAATAAAATGGGGCTGTTAAACCTACTGCCAACCCTTTATATGCTGTGTAAAGCATAAATAAAATCGAAAGACACGAATATACATAAGCATTACATCGAACACCTTATTTACAATTTTGTCTGTGACAGCGTGATGATCCTTCTGCAATGGCTCGCCACATCCAGTAGTCCTTTTGTTCCTTGGATTTTTATTGATTCTCCATGTGCGGGTATCTCTCGCTGAGTTAGGTGCACAAGGCACACAATGAGGCAAACTGTGTTCCATCAGATGTGGTATGTTTGCCGATTTGTTAGGGTGACAGGTCCAAAATGTGTGCTGTGCAACTATGAATAGAGCATTTTCTTTTTTTGCATTAATATTTATCTGCCTATTACCATGATTATTATAGAAGAGGAAGTACAGAAAATATGCTGAAATAAGTTGGTAAGGAAATAAGGACTCAATTACATGTTTCCTTATTTCACAGGGAGTACTATTTAGATCATGCAGATACTGAATTTTTGTTAAACTATACGCGATCATCTGGAAAGTTTATTGTTTGGCCTTTTAAAGATATTTCTTATGGTATTTATTGTTGTACTTGTACTATTGATGAGTATTTCATTTCCATCATTTTAAAGCATATATTCACATGGTTATAGCTGTTATGTGCTGCATCTAACTTCTGATTTAACTCATTCAGTACTCAGCATTTACCTGTTTCTGCATGGAACTTGCAGCTCAAGGACATGCCAGATAATCCATTGGAGACAAGGACACAAGAACGTTTGTTGTTCTCCTTCGGTTGATGATCATTATGATGGTCTAGATGGTGTTACAAGACCGAAGGAGCTACCAGCTGAAAGATCCAAAATATGCAATGGCAGTCTGCGTACTGGAGGAACTTCACAGGAGGCTGTCATGTCATTCTCCAAGAAACTATCATCTGAATCAAGCTATTCATCTGAAGCTTTTAGTGATGATGAATTTATGGACTCATCAGGAACAGAAAGCACTTCTGATTCTTCCTCTAACTCTTCATCCTCAAGTTGCTCAATGTTCGCTGTCCCTGTTGGATCATTTGTTGACTCTTCTTCTACAGCTCACCCTACTTTACTCCACAAAACTGGAATCAGAGAACATTCTTCTTCTGATGTTTCTGCTAAGAAATTAAGTACAAAAGTTGATCAGAGAACATCCTCCTTTGCATCTGGAGAGGTCGAGTGTAGTCGTGGCTCAAACCTCATTGGTTCTGAAAGTTGTTCAAATATTAAATCCTCTAAAGATGGTGGTCAACGTGAGAATGGAACTTTTGGACCCAGTGTGTCTCAAAGCAATAGGACTGTTGAATCGACAGAATTTGAAGTTTACCAAGAAATCCATCACAATCACTCAGATGTCACACCCCAGTTGCAGTCCTCCAACCTTTCTGATGAGACTATACGCTCTCAAACTAAGTCTAGAAATGAAATACTTTCTTCAAGAACTTCTATGTTGGGAGCAATTGATCGCACAAGCTCATCAGCTTCTATCACTGAATCGGAGGGTCTTGATAGTTTAAGAAGTTATGGTGTACAGCTAGTGCAGTCTAAAAGTCTGATGTCTTTGTCATCTGCTATTGCTGATCAAGTATCTCTTGTGGGGAATTCTATGTCAAATGATGCCTCTAAAAAAGTAGAGAATGCTCCTAAAGCTCCCATGAAATTGTACCAAAATGCAGGTTCCCATTCCAGTGACATAAAAACACCTGTACAAAGAGTTGTTCAGCAGCTAAAGCTTTCAAAAGTCTCAAGGCAGCATAGGTCTAGTTCTGGATATGATTTTTCCAAAAAAATTAAGGTTTGAATTATTTAGCTTCTTATTTTGATACTCCCAAGTTATACCATCACTTTTTCCTCATTGGGTATTGTTAATACATGGCTCTTCCTGCTTTTTCAGATGCTCTTTCCATATGATTACTTTGTCAAACTTTACAACTTTGACAAAGTGGTGTTACGTCCTAGTGGTTTAATAAACTGCCACAATAGGTAAAGTATTTGTTAGAATGCACCTTGATACCTGAAAATTTTCCATTCAGTTCATAAGCTCGAAGCTATGTGTCTTATGAATTTTACAATACTTGTGCGATCTTTGCATGAGATAACCTTGGCCAATATGGTTCTCTTGATTTTTCTCTGTATTTATTTTCCATACTAGTTAACAATCATATTTCTTATGTCATAAGCATGAAATTCTCATTATCAACTATTGGTCATTAATTTCATTTGCTTGCACATTATACAGGCAGTTTTTGATGAATTTCATTGCTATTACTCTTTGAGTTTGATGACCTTTTTTTTCCCTCTTACATTCTTTTTAAGCATCTGGTCAAGCTTTGTGCTTTTAGGTTTCCACTTAAATATACTTTTTTTCCCATAATATAAATATACATAGTTTATGTTTACTGTTGGTCATATGATTTGTTGTCATTACAAACTACATAGCATTGGAACTTCTATGCCATGCCATGAGTTTTACTCTATTTTGGTGAACTAAAAATTCATTCCACCAAATTTACTGTTGAGAATAATGCTGAAACATGAATTCTTTTTGAAAACACTAATGAAAATATGAAGCCAATCAAGTTGTTGCAGATTGTTACTGCCGTCTCTGAGGAACCTTTCATTAATATGCATGTTTTTATTTTTTTTTCTGCAGCTGTTATGCAAATGCTGTGCTCCAGTGTTTGGCATTTACTCCGCCGCTGACTGCTTATCTTCTTCAAGGGCTTCATTCAAAAACATGCATGTTTCCTCCACTGAACATTCCCATTCTCTTTGCTTTTGTCAATTAAAAGAATGTGTCTCTTATTTGTGTTTCAAAACTTTTCATAACAGGTCCAAAGAGAGAATGGTGTTTCACATGTGAACTTGAAAATCTCCTTATGAAGGCAAAACTAGGAGAATCCCCCTTATCATCTGCTGGCATACTTTCCCACATGCATGAAATTGGAAGTCATCTTGGTCATGGGAGAGAAGAAGATGCCCATGAGTTTTTAAGGTGATACAAGTATTATATAGTGATGTGAAATGAATTCTAATTAGACAATCTTATAAGATGCCTTTGCTAAGATAGTAGCTTCATTGCTTTTTGTAGTTGTACAATTAAAGTTAGATGAATACCTAGCCCATGTCTATGCTTGACTGAGATTTGTTGGCGCATCTGAGTTCTAGAGCAATTTTATTAGTAAAGTTTCATAACAGGTTGTGTCTAAGCAGGTCCCATTAGTTTGTTGTAGTACTGATATGGAGTTTGGTAATGTTAAGTTTCAGGATCATGGAGCTGGAGAACATGTCTCTCAGTCTGATGAAAAATGCTCTTATAACTATAGTTAGATAGCATGTAATATCTATCATTCATCCATTGAAAGTACTTTTGTCTGTTTGGGGGTTGTTTATAAATCCTTCTCTTATGATAATTTTCAACAAGTGGCTAACCAGTAGTCACAACACTTGGTTTTTTTTATCAGGATATAACTGCGTAAAAGGCAGCTTCATTTAGAGAAAAAAAGAAATTGTACTAGCTGTATGGAGTGCTTGCTACTGAATACTATTATCAAGTACAAGATCCACTATTCTGGCCATGTGAGCAGCTGAGACAATCATCACATTCTCGTATACTAACTAAACAACCTTTGATATTAGATAGTGTACATCTTTGCTTGTTCAAGTTTGTCTATTGACTTTGTTTATGAATTTATTGCCCAACACAGCATGCTTACGTGCAAGAATTGAAATATCATACTGTACCGGAGTTTCGGCCTTCTCTCGGTACGGTATGGTACTTTATACCGAGCGGTATACCGTTCGGTATATATATATGTATATATAAAAGTAAAAAAAATTTTCGCGACATCGCCTCCCTTCTCCCCCACGCGAGGCTACGTCGCCTCTATATATATATAATCTTTTATTTATACAATATATTTTAAAAACAATGAGCGACGTTGCCTCTCTCTCTCTCTCTATATATATATATATATAATCTTTTATTTATATATCTATTTATTTATATATCTATTTATTTATATATATTATATAGAAATAATTTTAAAAAATGTTCGACGTTGCCTTTATATATATATATATATATATATATATATATATATATATATATATTTAATTTTAAATAAAAAATATCGATGGGTAGCGAGCGGTACACGTACCGGTTTCTTGTCGGATCGATACGTACCGCTCGTACCGGGTGGTATTATTCGAAACTGTATACCTTGCTTACGTGTGCCTTTGCTGGATGACCTCTCTTTTCCCGAGTTTTGGTCAATGATTCTAGTATTGTGTATGTAGGTATCATGAACATTGCTCATATTGACTAAAAACCTAATATGTGGAATTTGTTAGTATTTTTTTGCATGTATGGTGCTCCAAATAGCTAGATGATGGAATTCAAATGAAGATACTTTTGCATGTATGGACTTCAACAAGTTCTCTGTTTGTCACATCGAAAAGGTTTGGCATGGTAGATTATCTGATGTATCAAGAGACTTACCAAGTTACTCCAATCTAGAAAGTTTAGGATCCTCATAGGTTGTGTTTAAGGATGTAATCATTGATTGGTGGTGCATTGTTGACTGATCAAGTCTGTAAGATTTATGTGCTGATGGTGGAAATAATTGACTATTCACTTTCAAAGGCATTTGATTTTCGTTTTTCTTTGACAGATATGCCATTGATGCAATGCAATCTGTTTGCCTCAAGGAAGCTGGGGCTCGTGCAGTTGATCATTATTGGGCTGAAGAAACTACTCTTATACAACTGACCTTTGCTGGTTATCTTCAGTCAAAGGTTTTGCTTTTTGTCGTTTAATTGATTTTTTTAAAATTATTTTATTATCTTTTGGCGATGAACTATTTTGAGTCATTGTTCTGAAAATGGTTAATGCTAACTCAAAATTCTTGGAAAATTTAGATAAAATGTATGAAGTGCCACAGCAGATCTGAGAGATATGAGCGTCTGATGGATCTTACGGTAGAAATAGAAGGGCACGTTGGAACCCTTGAAGAAGCACTGCGACGATTTACAACTACTGAGATTTTGGATGGAGAGAACAAATACCATTGCCTTAGGTGAGTCTTCAGAACCATTTTCAATGGCAGCAAGATGGTATGCTTGTTAGTCATTGAAGCCCTTATTATTTTAATGATTCATGTCGAAGCATTAGATGATTCAACCTCTAGTGCACAAACAGATAGACTATGTTGAACTTTTATTGTCCCATCTTCTGGAAAAATGATGGATTGTCTGATTCATGTTTACCTGTCAATAGCAAATTTGTCAATAAACCCAAATTACTGATATAAAAATTTTAAGGTGTTAGTTTCTTTTCCATCTTAGTCAAGGATTTGAAGTATTTTCTCCTGTACCATGTTTTTCTTCTATAATGCAGTTCCTTGATGATTCAAGGTGTCATATGGCTTTAGGGAAACATTAACATTCTGATAAATTATTTGGCACTATTTTGCCATACAATTTAGCATTCCAAAGCATTCTTGACTTTACAAAGTAAAAGAATGTGGCTATTACCATCTGCCAGAGGCATTGATATTATGAACTGCAGAAATGATGAAAATTTGATTTACTTTTACAAGACCTCATGTTCCATGAATGCGATTGCCACCTTTGGGTGGTTGGTGGCTATCTAAAAACATGAGCTTTCCATGGATAACTATGGTACTAGTGAAGATATAAGTCAGAATTAAAACCACGATGACATTTTAGATAAAAGGAACTTAAAAAGATAAAGGTTTCTGTTTAGAGAATTATGCACATAAATTGGTATTAAGTTTGGATAATGCAAATCCTCTTAGCATCTTTAATATTTAGGCAACAAATGACAACTGATGTTGGATTTTGCAGACTTATGAAACAAAATAAGAAAACCAGAGAGAAGCTAGAGAGGGATTAGAGCGCTAAAATAGTCCTCAATCATCTGCAGATACTATTTATAACCCTTAATGAATTATAAATATGATAGTAAAGAGAGTGAAGCTAGAGAGGGATGCTATGCTCCCAAGAAACTTGTCAGTGCCTAAAATATCTGTAGGTGGCCATCCCTTCTCTTATTTCGTAAGGTTAGTTCGCAGGTCTGATTAACATGAGATGCTTACATGGCAAGCAGTTTCACTGCGTAAGATTGGTTATCTTTGAAGGGATGACTAATTAACCTTTTAATTGGTTATGTCTGTTTAAGTCTCAGTCTCATATCATCTGTATGCAAAAGACTAGCAAATATTTAGCCAAAAACTGACAAATGAAGAGCAGGTAAACTGCATTATAGGCTCGCACAATAATTTTGGAATAAATTTCATCAAGTTATTTATCTTATGGAAGATTTTGAACTTGCACATTTTTATATACATGAAACCAAAACCTTTGGACGGAAAAATTTAACTAGAACAAGAACTAATTATCTGATGTTATCAAAAGAAAAGTTGTAGATCTTTGAGAAAGTGTTATGGACCTTATCGGTGCATAAATCAGTATGTATTCCAAAGGCCAACAGTATTTCCATTATGAATTTCAAGATATACCAAGAGTTCTACTCTAGACCCGAATTGATTTCATGGGAGTTTCTTCTTCAAAATGAATCCTGCCTCATATCTTAACTTAAGTTTGCAGTTTTATTTTCTACAGTCTTATTATGTAAAAACTTGAGGACATCAAGATACTTCTTACCAACTAGATCCATATCATGTGTATCTACAGTTTTGATTTCGTATGTTATTGGTAAATATGTCTTTAGTGGAGTCCTAGTGTGTGTTTGTTGCACTAATTTATTTTTTCCCTTTTTGTCTGGTATGTATAATGTGGAAGATGTTGGTTCCCGATAGTCACAAACCCCTAGCCCTCTTGTATCTTTTACATTTTGAAGCAAAGATGATATTGACAATTTTGATAATCTCCTTGCGCTGCAGGCATCATTATTGAAAATATTTTAATGGGCAAATCACTGGGCAAAAGTTCATTGCATAGGATAGCTAACTCAACAATTTTTTCCAAAGCCATTTCATCTTTTTGTGTTTGTGTGCATCATATGCAGTGCATGTGCTCAAACCTATTTACAAATGTTCATATGCTCTTTTGCTACATATTGTCCTATCTTCTCTGCACATTTATTATTGTAGACTATTCCTATTTTGCCATGAGGTACTTGTATCTCATTTGACACCCTGGCAGATGCAAATCATATGAGCATGCAAAAAAGAAGTTGACAATAGTAGATGCTCCTAATATCCTTACGATCGCCTTAAAACGCTTTCAGGTAACTCTTAGCTGAACAAATTTGGTCACTAATTTGTTCAATATAGAAACAATTCTTTGCTACTGCAATTGATTTTGTTTTGACATGTTTTTAACTATGCCCTGCAGTCTGGAAAATTTGGCAAACTCAACAAGGCAGTTTGTTTTCCAGAGTACCTTGATTTAGCACCTTACATGCATGGATCCAATGACAAATCTCCAATGTACAAGCTTTATGCAGTGGTGGTTCACTTGGATGTCATGAATGCTTCTTTTTCTGGTCACTATGTGTGTTACGTCAAGAATAGACAAGGAAAATGGTACAAGACTGATGACAGCACGGTATGATTCTTTTTTTGACATGTTTTTTTTTTTTTTTGCTGTAGGAAATCGTCCATAAACTTTTGTCGCATGTTAATTCAGTTGAGTATTAACCAAGTCACACAACTGACATTTACATTTCCAACAATTTAATACTGAAACCCATGTTAATGACAAATGCAGGTAAAACCAGTGGATCTTGAAACAGTATTATCAAAAAATGCATATATGCTTCTTTATGCTAGGTAAGTGTTAGGTGATGTTGCTTCCCATATATTATTTTTAGCCATAATCGAGGCTACTAACTTGAACTCTTTTTTTTCCCCATCAGATGCTCACCACATCCTCCAAGCTTGATAAGTAGCACCTTGTCCCCAGACCAAATAGTGAGTAAGAGAAGCAGGTCAAAGGAAGTGTTTTGTTCTGGTTCTGACAGAGAGAAAGCGAGCTCGAATGCTGTAACTGCAATGTCTGATTTACCATCTGCCCACCATAGAAACCAAGCTGAACCCAACTGGACAACCGGTTACCATTTCAGTTACGAACCTAATAATTTCCTCAATGGAATATTTTGTGTCCCCAAGTCGGATTCTTCGAGTGATAGTTCTTCCCTCGTCAGCTGCTCAGACGAAGCTTCCTGCAGCACCGAAAGCACAAGGAACTCTACGAGCACTGATGAGTACTTGGAGTACATATTCGGCGACTTGGATCGTCAGAGTTGGAATGGCAGTTTAAGATTATCGAATGACGTGGATGGTTCCTTGAGCCCCTCTTTGTACTCGAATCATTCCTCTGAAGCTGCAAGCTATAAGGCAGATGGTGTTGTGGATGACAGGGTTTGGGATTTGCAGGATGGAGGCTCTCCCATTTTGTTTTCTGACACAACTAACCAGTGTAGGAAACTAACAGACTGCGGTAGGAGTAGAGATACCGGCTGGGTTACCCCATCTAAGCTTAAGCCTAGTGTGTTGAGGAGAAGTTGTACCGCCAGCAAAAGAACAGCTGAAACCTTTTACTGACAGATGTCAGTTGTAAATTGTATATCAGAATAGGTTGTAGTAATGTATTATTATTGTACTTCTTTTGACAGAGGAAATCCATATTTTCTGTGCAAATTGTATGTAATCCTTATACAACTGGATGTTGTAAGAACAAAAGGCTATTCCAGCTTAAATTGGTGTTACTTAAAGAAATCTGATGGTTCTGTTGGGTTTACAACTAATTTGTTAGAGAAATACTTATTCACATGATTATAATATATAGAACAATGAGCAAAAGAGTAAGAACAAGATATTATTATTCTTCTCCCTCCCTTGTGCTGCTGCTGCTTCCTTAGTTCAGTGGACCAGCGATTCTAACACAACACAAGTGCGATGATTGAGATATAAGCCCATCATTCGATTTAATGTGACTTTTTAACTTGTAATAAAGCTAATATAGATAGATCCCTAGTTTAGTTAATATTGAAATGCATGAAAAATTCAAGACGTCATCAAGCCTGGATTAATATCTCAATACTAAGGGATAAATTAAAAGAAAGGCAAGTACACGATATTATGCCATCATCTTCCGTGTCACTTACAAACTCGTTTCACAGGAAATGGGACCATATTTACCATAGCAGACACCCAACCCACGCCCATGCAGGAACAATTAATATTCCTCTCAAGAGATCCAGATCATGATTCACGCACAACGTGCACCCATGCTTAGCGTCTTCTGCGGTCCGTGCTAATGCGAACTGTCTTGATAACGTATTCTAAGCCTTGCAGCACTTGCCCTAAAGAGTGTTAACTGGCAAAAGGTTTCACACAGCGTAAGGCTGAGCTTGAGCATCGAACAAAGCACCTTAAAAATTTAGGTGTTAGTATAAAATCTATAATCATACCATCTGTAATGCGAAAAAAATTTTATGTCAAGATTGAAATCAAATAAATTAGATCTGACAATATTACGATGCGTACCTTTCTTTTTTGTTGTTCAGAAAAATAAACTTATCTAATCTATAAGCGCTTCATCTTCGGATCTGAAATATCAATCTACAAGAATCTGTAAGGAAAACTAGATCCTTTCTATTTATAGGCGAGAACAGATAGTCTAGAATAAATTATTAAGAAAGTTTCTCCCATCAAGGTTATCTCCTAAGAAATCTTATTTTAATAGAAACTTCTTTTCTATTGTAAAATAAGAATTCAATCATATCTATAATATATCTTACCTAATTAAATAGGATCATATAATATAACATTAGGAGCATATAGAATCCTTTGTTTATGCATTACGGATCTCAAGGTATACAGCACAATCTCGAATCTAATAGTCCATAAAATTACAGCCACCAGTTGCCACTATAAAAGTTCCAATGCACGTTACTATGAGCCTACGCCAACTTGGGAACATAGTTTATATTGCACAGTTTCTCTTCGAGGGAGGGGAGATGAACACTCATCGAGAAAAGAGAAGGTAGAAACACGTGGCAACCGCCAACCCCAACTCAAGTTTGTCTTGCAGAAGATGGCGTCCTATAAATTCCAAAGAACAAAATTGAGACAGAATGCAGATTAATCTAAGCAGTGGGAAGACCGCAAATCATAAATTAATTTGGAACCACGTGAGATCAAACCGAAGGTTTCTGTCAGCTGTGTTGGTTCCTCAGGTCCAGGAACTGCATACTTGTCATAAAAGAAAAGAGAACTTAGCTTTGCAGTCATTAGCTGTCTTGCTTTCTGCATCAACATTACTCGAATGGCAGATGTGTGCAGCTTGATCTGGCATGGCCACTGGTGTTGATCATGCCATTCACTTGAATAGCATTACATTTTATGTTATGTCTGATTGGAATAAGCATCATCAAGTTTAAGCATTCAGCATCGATTTACGTACGTGAGAAATACCACCCAAGTCTGCTGCCATGCATGCTTACAGAGTGCATGAGAACTAATACCTGGGAAGTTTAAACAGGACCATTAATCACAAGCATTGAAGCTCTTTCTTCAAACAACCAACGAAAAGATAGAATGAAATAGCCATGATGAAGAAACAACACAATGCAGATAAAGAAAAGGCAAACCTAGAAGAAGAAGAAGAAGAAGAAGAAGAAGAAGAAGAATAGAAATGACAAAACTTATGTACAGATATCGCAAACGAATCAGGTTTCGGTCACACGTTCTTGTCCACGCCCTTGTTGCCGATAGAGTGGCCAACACCGGGACTGTGACCTGGGTTCGTTGGTCGAACATCTTCCCTGCCCACCAACAGCCCTGGGCTGTTGCCCTTCTCCGCAGAGGGTGCAATGGTGCCCTCTACCTTCCCTTCACCGCTAGCGTCAATTTGCGTTAAGCATCTGTAGCACATTCTGGTCCTCGTCTTGTCATCTTCCTTCAGCCATCTGCCCTCGGCAGTGAGAGCCACTAGAAGGATAATAAGCATAAGAACAGCAGACTTGTTAGCAGCCATGAGGGAACTCAAACCTCTCAAAGAAAGAGAGAGATGGAGATCGAGATCGAGATGGTTCCTTTGGCTCGTCCTGGTGGATATTTATAGTATCTGAAGTAGAATCTACAGCTAGACATTCTCTAACAACATGTTAGTATGCACGTACTGGTCGTCGTTTATTTGCAGTTCTTGATTCTCTTAATAACAGTTAAAAAGAATAAGCAAGCTTTCTTTCTGACTTGATAGCCTAAAGAATCAATGGAACAGCAGCATATGCCAACTGCATGTAAAGCATTTAGGGGTGAAATAAATACTCTGGAAGGCCAATCTCCCACCAGGTTAGATCCATTACAAGTTGTAGAAATATGGAGTTCAACAGTCTTGCATGTTGTCCTCACTTGACCACTATTTTGACTGTAATCAGAATCCCCACAGATCCTTCCCAGTTCTGCAGGTGAGGAGCTGAAATGGAGAGATGTGCAGCCAGAGTGATCTCTGGATGTTGAGTCTCAACGAGCTCCGTGTCTAAAAACTTTGCTTGCAGAAGACAATACGACGATAGAACATGAAGACAAGAGACAGCAGGTTGGCCTCGAGTTACATTGTCTCCCCTACTCACATGGTCATTATGACGCTGAGCCACTGCACTGCACGAAGAGCTTAGACATATAAACTAAGGTTTAATGGATGGTTCATGTGACAGCTCATTGTGACGAGGATATAAAACGAAATAATTTTTATATATGAACAAATACTAGAAGACCATAATACGCAGCGGAATTAAATGGAAGCATAATCAAACAAAATACCAAGATATACGTGGAAAATCCCTTCAATACGAAGGGTAAAAACCACGGGGCAAACTAGAGATAATCCACTATGAAAATAATGAATATACAAATCTCAATCTCTTGCCCTAAACCCTAGTAATAATCACAAGAGAATAATTGTGATACAAGGATCACGTCACTGTCCACGATATCTAAAACCTCTCCAAGTAATCACAGTAAGAGTCTACTGTAGATTTGATCTAACTGTTAGGATCGGAGCGGCACTAAGAGGGGGGGGGGTGAATTAGTGCAGTGGATTAAAACTTCGGTTTTAGTAAATCTTTCGTACGATAAGAACGGAACTTGAAAAGCTTAATCTTGAAATCGTATTCTTAAATATGTGCAGCAAAAGTAATAAGGAACTTAAAGCATATAAGAAGGTTTGCAATAATGTAAATAGCAATAATGAAATGCAAACCAAGAATCACACCAATTTTAGAGTGGTTCGGTCAAATGACCTACTCCACTTGCGAGGTCCCTCTTCGATGAGGCTCCCACATTCCACTAGCAAGTCTCTTGAAATGGAAGGGTAAATACCCCTCTTACAACTCTTTACAAGCGGTTCACTCTCTTACAGATTTTCGAGAAGAGATGAGGTGAACACTAGCAAATTGAAACGAAGACAAGCTAACACTTTTCTAAGACCTTTCTCTCAAACTTTTGCTACACAAAAAGTTGTATTCTCAGCTGAGTTTTGAGGGGTATTTATAGGCCTCAAGAGGATTCAAATTTGGGCTCCAAATTTGAATTCTCTTTGGTTTCCCGATGCTGGCGGTGCCACCGCCCAGCCAAGCGGTGCCACCGCCCAGCGCTCGGGTGCTGGGCGGTGCAACCGCCCAGCCCAGGAGGTGTCACCGCCCAGCTCTCGGGTGCTGGGCGGTGCCATCGCCAAGCCAGGCGGTGCCATCGCCTACAGTGTTTTCAGCCCGACTACAGTGTTTTCAGCCACTAGTTGGGCTTCAATCTTGGCCTAAACTAGTCCGAACTCGGGCCCAATTGGCCCCTAACCAGGATATAGGATTATCTTCTTAATCCTAATCCTAATTACAAGTGAACTACATAACAAAACACATCCTAAGCAATTTTATCAACCGCGAACGTCAAGTCTTGTTCCGACGAGCTTTCCGACGAACTTCTTCCGACGGGGTCCAAGCACGCTCCTGAACTTGTGATGACTTTAATGAGTAGCCGAGACTTCTCGGTGATCTCTGCGAACCTACGACGATCTCTTCGGCGAACTTCCAATAGGTTCCCGATTTCTTCTCGGTTGGTTCCATCAGCATCTCCGACGATTCTTCGGACTCTTAAACGTTCATCGAACTTGACTCCGGTATTCTTGCTTTATGTTTTCTGGTTATCGTAGTTAATCCTGCATACTTAACTCAATAATATGGATTAGATCAAATAACTCATCAATTGATTTTATCATCAAAATCCGAGATTCAACAATAACCTGATATGAGAACACTACTAGATGATTGAGAACAACCTCTCTATATTGTCCTTGTCTTCTTCCCTTTCTTTCTCTTCATTTTCTGCCTTGTTTTCTTTCTTTTCTTTGGAATCCCGTGACTGTTGCCTTCTCCCACGTTGGTGCCCTATTTATGCCTTTTTCTGCCTCTAAAACGCAGTCACCACACCCCCTAATGTTAATTAGGGTTAGGTTAAGAGGGGGTGAGTTATGGGCTGCCCAAGCCCACTATGAGCTGAATTTATGGGCTGCCAGCCCAATAACCTCCCCCTTCAGCCCATAAGGGAGGCTGTCCTATGACTCCTCAATGTGAAGCCATGCCGACCAACTGTCAGCATATCTCCTGTCTTTCTTTTGGTAAAGTTTTTGTCAACATGTCTGTTCCGTTGTCATCTGTGTGAATTTTTTGAAGCTGCAACTGCTTCTCTTCAAATACATTTCGAATCCAGTGGTATCTGACATATATATGCTTTGACTTGGAATGAAACATTGGGTTCTTACACAAATGGATGGCACTCTAGCTGTCACAATGCATCACATAATTTTCTTATTTCAGCCCCAATTCTTGTAAGAATTCTTTCATCCATAACATTTCTTTGCATACCTCTGTAGCAGCAATATATTCTGCTTCTGTGGTGGAGAGAGCAATACACCTTTACAACCTGGATTGCCATGACACAGCTCCCCCTACAAAAGTAAGTATATAACCTGAAGTAGACTTTCTCGTATCTATATCTCTTGTTATATCTGCATCTGTGTAACCTGTCAACACATGTGGTCCACCTCCAAAGCTTAAACAAACCTTATAGCTCCCTTTGAGATATCTAAAAATCCACTTCACTGCTGCCTAGTGCTCTTTGCTTGGATTTGCAAGAAATCTGCTAGTAACACCAACTGCATATGCGATGTCTGGCATCGTACATACCATTGCATACATTGAACTTCCAACTGCTGAAGCATAAGGAACTTTTTGCATTTTCTCCTTCTCCTTATCACTTGACGGATTCTGTTCTGAGCACAACTTGAAGTGACCCGCAAGAGGAGAACCAACTGGTTTTGCATTGCTTATACTAAATCTTTCCAATATCTTCTCGATGTATTTCTCCTGTGATAACCAAATCTTCATATTTTTCCTATCACGGGAAATCTGCATACCTAGTATTTGCTTTGTTGGCTCCATGTCTTTCATTGCAAAAGACTCACTCAGTTCCTTCTTCAATCTGTCAATTTTAGACATATCTTTCCCAAGAATAAGCATGCCATCAACATAAAGTAAGAGAATAATAAAATCCTCACCAAACCATTTGATGTATACACAATGATCTGAAGTCATTCTTTTGTATTCATTTTTTATCATAAATGAATCAAATTTTCTGTACCACTGTCTTGGAGCTTGCTTTAGCCCATACAAGCTCTTTTTCAACTTGTAGACAACATTATCTTTACCTTTGACTTTGAAGCCTTCTGGTTGCTCCATATAAATTTCCTCCTCTAAATCACCATGAAGGAAAGCTGTCTTCACATCTAACTGCTCAACCTCCAAGTCCTGTCTAGCAGCAATACCAAGAGCAACACGAATAGAAGACATTTTAACAATAGGAGAGAAAATCTCTTCAAAGTCAATACCTTTCTTTTGACCAAAGCCTTTCACAATCAATCTAGCTTTCTCTTCAAAGAACAATATTCTTGAGTCTTTAACCTGAAAACTCATTTGTTCTTCAAAGCCTTCATTCCATTTGGTAGTAGCACCAAATCATAAGTATGGTTCTTCTGAAGAGCATCCATCTTTTCCTGCATAGCAACTAACTACTTCTCTTTTTGCTCACTTTCAACTGCTTCCTGGTAACTCTCTGGTTCACCTGCATCAGTAAGCATTACATACTCATCTGTAGAATATTTTCTGGAAGGTTAACGTTGTCTAGAAGATCTTCTCAACTGAGGTTCTGTTGAAACTTGCTCTCATACTTCTTCTTGCTCAACATGTCCTGTAGGTAGATCAATATCAGGCTCTACACTATCTTCCTGCACATCTCCCCCATCACCGTGATATACTGGAGGAATAACTGGGTCACAATCTGCTAATCCTTCTGCAGAAGTGTTGGTCGGTGTCTTTTTCTTCAAATCTTCAAAGGTTTGATCCTCAAAGAAGACTACATCTCTGCTTCTGAACACCTTCTGCTTTTTTGGATCCCAAAGCCTGTAACCAAAATGATCATGTGAGGAACCAAGAAAAATACATTCTTTAGTCTTACCATCCAACTTAGACCTCTCATTGTCTAGAATCTGTGCAAATGCGTGACAACCAAACACTCTTAAATGCTTGTAGGAAACATCTTTCCCTGACCATACATACTCTGCAACATCACCATCTAGGGTTGTACATGGTGATAAGTTGATCACATCAATTGCAGTCCTCAAAGCCTTATCCCAAAACATTTTGGTTAGCTTGGCCTGTGAAAGCATACATATGATCTTTTCCATGATGGTGCGGTTCATTCTCTCTACAATTGCATTATGCTGAGGTGTACTAAGAACTGTCATCTCATGTTGGATCCCATGTGACATGCAATAGTCATTAAACAATCCTGTATACTCACCACCATTATCTGATCTTATGCATTTCAATTTCCTTTCTATCTCCCTTTCAACCTTGGCATGAAACTCTTTGAAGACATTAATCACTTGATCTTTAGTCTTCAAAGCATAGGCCCAAACTTTCCTGAAAAAATCATCTATAAAAGTGACAAAATAAAGTGCACCACTTATACCAAGAACATCAACAGATCCACCAGGAGATTTTGTCCTCAAAGGACCACAAACATCTATATAAACACGGTTTAAGGCATGCATTTTTCTAGACAAAGCAGGACTAGCAAATGAAACTCTATGTTATTTACCTACCAAACAATCAATACAAGGGTTCAGATGTATACCTTTGAGGTCTAGTAATACCTCTCTTTTGGAAAGAGCTTGCAGCCTCTTCTCGCTCATGTGTCCTAGTCGCCTATGCCACAACTCCATGCTGAAGATTTTTTCTATAGCATTTAATTGCTCACCATAAGCTTTAGCCTGCAACCTGTCCAAAGTATGACATTTCTTTCCATTAGCTATAACAAGAGAACCTTTACTGAGCTTCCATTGCCCTTTGTGAAATCTGCTATCATAGTCTTCATCATCTAGCCTTCCAACTGAAATTAAATTCAGCCTCAAGTCAACCACATGCCTCACATCCTTGAGCACCAACTTGCAGCCAAGGTTGGTCTTTAAATGGATATTACCCATGCCTATGATGTCTATTGTGCCATAGTTGCCTATCTTGACAACACCAAAATTTTCAGACCTGTATGTGGCAAAAAACTCCCTCCATTGTGTAGCATGATAAGAAGCACCTATGTCAATCACCCACTCAAGATCCCGACACACACAAGAAAAAATATCATCAGAAGGAGACAAAATCAAATAATCACCACCCTGCATTGTAGCTGTGATATTATCTTTTGATTCTATAGACTCCACTTCATTTTCTTTTTTCTTGTTCTTCTTAGATTGCTTACATTGGTTCTTGTAATATCTTTTCTCACCACAATTATGCTAGTCATAAGTGCCCAACAAGCCAATCACGTGAGTGATGGCACGTGTGACTTGATACATAATCTTTTTGCTTATTATATTTTGGCGTATATCACTTTATAACTATTGCATAAATGCATATATATTGTGATGTCCTTGGATTTGTGCAATGGGAATCGGATCATGATGAGATCACGATAATGAGATCGATTCACCTTTAAACACATATCCTAAATAATCCCGGTCATAGGTTACTCGAGAGGGACATCGTGATAACCGGATAGACTGGTGTGCTGTATACCCGTCCATATGATGGATGCAGCTGGTCTCATAGCTGCTCGTGTAGGGACACTAGGGATACAGTACAGGTGCTCATTGGAGAATGAGTTCACTGATTGATCCGCTTACGGAATGCTGGATGGTTGATGATGCCTTATTGTCAGACAATGATTCCGTAGTCCTAGTGGTGTATCTGGTTCTTAGACTTGAGACACCAAGGATGTCCTGTATGAGTGCTCCACTCTTTGATACCAGACTTATAGGTTTGGCTGTTCCCAGATCTAGTACAGCTGGTCATTGGGAGTGGTAGTCGACCTTACGAGGGCTATTGAGTGTCGATAGAGGATCATCCACTCTCGGTATCATGAGAGGAATATCCCATGTGTTCTTGCTCAGACAAATCCCTGGCCAGGGTCATTCGGGTTGAGAGAGAAAGAGTTCTCCGGGAGAATCCGATTAGAGCGAGACTCGAGTAGAAACCGTATGGGTCGGACAGCACCATGCTCGATATACGGTCTCTGGGATATTAGATGGATGAGGGACTATAGGTACATGGTAACTAAGGACAGACAGGTCCAATGGATTGGATTCCCCTGTATCGTCTGGGGACTACGGCGTAGTGGCCTAGTACTTCCGTAGTCGATGAGTCGAGTGAATTATTACAGAGATAATAATTCACTGAGTTAGAAGGAGTTCTGACATGTATGACTCACGGCCAGCTCGATATTGGGCCTAGAGGGTCACACACATATGGTAGGCATTGCGATGAGTAGAGGTTCGGATATGAGATATCCGACGGAGCCCTTGTCTTATTGGATGCAGATCCAATACCCACTAGGGAAAGGACCCATTAGGGTTTTGACACGGGATCTCTATAAATAGGAGGGATTCACAGCCTCATAGGCTAGAGTCTTTGCTTGCCTTTCCTATTCTCCTCTCCCTCTCCACCTCAGAGTAGGCCTGGAGTTTTGAGGAGCGTCGTCGCAACCCTGCTGTGTGGATCACCGCTAGAGAGGAGGACGCTTGACCTCCTTCACCCTCTCCTAAGGATCTGCAAGGAAACAGGGATATACGATCTCCCTAGGTAACACAATCTCTATACGCAGTTTTGTGTTTTTGCGGATTTTGCGCACCAATCTTCGCACGACGATGAACATCTTTTTGGGAATCGGGGATTTTTGTTTTCTTGTTCTTCCGCTGCGCATATGATGTCGCCCCCCTATGATTCCCCAACAGTGGTATCAGAGCCAGGTTGTTCGTGCGAATGATTGGTTTTGAACTGCGTGTGTTATGTTTAGGAAGAATTTTGACGTCAAAATAGTTGACGCAAAAGCGAGGAAGGGCAGCAACAGTTGCTGCCCTCGATCTGCATGCCTGCAGCCACCTGCAGCGGCATCCGCAGCCGCAGCCAGGCAGCACAGCGCCGGCGCATGCGCAAGCGCTGTGCCTGCAGCAGCCGGCCGGCGGCCTGCTTGCAGCAGGCTTGCGGCCGGCGGGGCTGGCAGCGCGGGCTGAGGCACCGCAGGGCAGCGCCGCGGGCAGAGGCGCCGCGGGGCAGCAGCGCGGGCTGAGGCACCGCAGGGCAGAGGCGCCTGTGGCCGCTGCTCCCACGGGCAAAAACCCCGCAGGGGCGGCCGCCAGCGAGGCAGCACCGCCTGCGGGCGCTGCCTCGCCGGCAAAACGCCCCGCGGTGGCAGCGGCGCCCGAAGGGGGCGCCCACCCACAGCGGCAGCGCCGCCAGCGGGCGTGCCGCCTGCAGGCGAGGGCAGCGCCCTCGCCCCGCCGCACAGGCCGCCGCCAGCAGGGTGGCGGCGGCGGCAGCGGCAGCAGAAAGAGGGAATTAGGGTTTTGGGCAAAACGACAGTTTTGCCCCTCGGAATTTGAGAAATTCCAGTTTCTGTCTTTTGTCCAAATTACGAAAATACCCTTAGGAATTGAGAAATTCCCTATATATCCCTGATTTCAGAAAATATTAATTAATTAAAAGGTTTAGTTGATTATTATTTTTATTATTATCTAGTAGTCCTACATGATGATGATTAATTATACATGTGATGTTTGATGTATGGACGGATGATCATGGACCGTATGATGTGTGTACTTGTGATTATTATTATTGAGGTCTGCGAACCTCCATTATATTTCTCGTTTATTGTCGGGCCTGCGTGCCTATGATTAAGTTGTAATCACATGAGGAGGCGCAGCGGGAGCGTGGATGCCATAGCGGGACCCACGAGACGGACGATCGTGATGCATGGAGATGCATCAAGATGTCGACGGAACCGACGAGGACGAGATGGACGATCACAAGGCATGGAGATGCACCGTTGCACACAGATCTTGATGTGAGTGATTAGGCCTACTGGCTCGGGCCTAATCATATTAGGTTGTGGTCCATGATCATCTGGTGTGATTGCTTATACACATACTAGATATGTATATATATTTGCATGCGATGTAGATATATATTAAATATGCATATGTGTGACATGTCATATTAGGAGACCAAATCATAGAAACATCTCTCGATAATATTAAGTCGGTAAACGTGAGGCAATTAGATTGACCCACGTGGCCTTCCATCGTTATGAGTAGGAACCGAATCCCGGTGTAGGTTGAGTTGGTCGAGTCCCTCGAGACTCACCTATATCGCGATTCGCTATCTTGCTTACGACATAGAGATGTCACCGGTGACCTGAGGGCATGATATGCTTGGTCGAGTCCCTCGAGGGTATATCATCAAATCAGACTCATCTTGTAACGAAGGTGTTGACTTAACCGAGCATCATGGTTGGTCGAGTCCCTCGAGGCCATGGTGATTCGGAGGCCGAACAGGACGGGAATCACAAGGAGTTGTGATCGGCAAGAGTTGTCTACCTTTTAGGCTTAGTGTGATTGGTCGAGTCCCTCGAGGTTACACTAAGACGCTGATTGGATCCTGATCCCCACTAGAAGTCTGCCGGAGACTTCCGTTTCACGTGCTGAGGGTGTCGCGTGACTCGTTAGTAAAATAGTGGGAGCATATTAAGATAGAAGTCCATATCTTGATAGTTTATTTCTTGCAAAATCTGCATGTTATTCATTTTTGCTACATCTTTATTTTCAGAAAATGTCGCTTTCAAATCCCTTACGTGGCATACTTGATGTCAACCGCCTCACTGGTCCAAATTATACGGATTGGCTCCGTAACTTGAGAATTGTTCTCACAGCGGAGAAAATCGTGTACGTCCTTGATACAGTGATGCCTACGCCCGAAGAAGGGGCAAGCGAGGATGAGATCGCTCGCTACGTGAAGTACATTGATGACTCCACTCTTGCTCGGTGCTATATGTTGGGCTCTATGACTCCAGAGTTACAGAGACAACATGAAAAGATGGATGCCAGATCCATTCTCCTACATGTCCGTAAATTGTTTGAGGAACAGGGAAGGACTCAACGATATGAGATATCCAAGAGCCTTTTCCGCGCTAGGATGACTGAGGGGACACCGGTTCAGAACCATGTCCTAAAGATGATTGAGTGGATAGAGAAACTCACAAGTATAGGAATGGTCCTAGAGGATAACTTGTGTGTGGACATTGTGCTTCAGTCCCTACCAGATTCCTTTTCACAGTTCATAATGAATTTTAATGTGAACAAGCTTGAGGTGACTCTCCCAGAGCTCCTCAATATGTTGAGGGAGGCAGAAAGTACTATTAAGAAAGAGAAGCCAGTTCTCTACACTGGTGAGACCAGAAAGAAAAGGAAAGCAGAAAGGTCCCTTAAGAAGGGAAAGGGCAAGGGCAAACAAGGTAAAGCAAAGGTTGCTAAGAAAGACCCAACAAAGGACAAAGGCCAGTGCTTCCACTGTGGTAAAGATGGGCACTGGAAGAGAAACTGCAAAGAGTACCTTGCAGAAAGGGCGAAACAAAAGCTTGATGAAGCTTCAGGTACATTCATGATCAGTCTCCATTTGTCAGACTCTTATGATAACACATGGGTATTAGATACCGGTAGTGCTTATCATATATGCAATTCGTTGCAGGTTCTGGCAAGGCCTAGGAGACTAGAGAGAGGCGAGATGGACCTCAAGATGGGTAATGGAGCAAAAGTTGCTGTATTAGCTGTTGGCGAGGTCGCCCTACATCTGCCTAGTGGAGCTTTTATTGCATTAGATGCATGTTATTTTGTTCCTTCTATTATCAAAAACATTATCTCCATTTCATGTTTAACAGTTAGTGGATATAAATTTGTTTTTGAGAACAATGGTTGTTCGATATTATTAGATGATAAGATCATCACGAAAGGAACATTGCATAATGGTTTATTTATGTTAGACACCACTCCACATATCATGAATATAAATGTGTCCAAAAGGAAACGAGATGAGTTGAACAGTGCATACCTGTGGCATTGTAGGCTAGGTCACATCCATGAAAGAAGGATTCAAAAGTTGCTAAATGATGGATATCTAGATCCATTCGACTATGTGTCATATGCAACTTGTGAGCCTTGCATTCGTGGAAAACTGACCAACTCTCCATTTAGTGGAACTGGAGAGAGAGCCACTGAGTTGTTGGAACTCATACATAGTGATGTATGTGGACCCATGTCAACTCATGCCATTGGAGGTTACTCCTACTTCATTACATTTACTGATGATTTCTCAAGGTATGGATATGTGTACTTAATGAAGTACAAGTCCGAGGCCTTTGAGAAATTCAGAGAGTATAAGAATGAGGTGGAGAACCAGACTGGAAAGAGTATCAAAACTCTTCGATCAGATCGAGGAGGTGAGTACTTAAGTACAGAGTTTACTCACTTCCTCAAGGACCATGGGATATTATCCCAATGGACACCTCCTTATACACCTCAGCTCAATGGTGTCTCTGAAAGGAGAAATCGTACATTATTAGATATGGTACGGTCCATGATGAGTTTCGCTGACCTACCCATCTCATTCTGGGGATATGCCCTAGAAACCGCAGCTTACCTTCTGAACAGAGTTGCAACTAAGTCGGTGGTGTCTACACCATATGAGATATGGAAAGGGAAGAAGCCTGATCTTAAGGTTGTTAAGATTTGGGGCTGCTCTGCCCATGTTAAAAGACACAACCCCGATAAGTTAGAATCAAGGACAGGGCGATGTAAATTTGTGGGATACCCCAAGGAAACTTGTGGGTATTACTTCTATCATCTCAAGGACCAAAAGGTCTTTGTAGCTAAGAGAGCAGTGTTCCTTGAGAAGGAACACATTCTTGACGGAGACAATGGGAGAATGATAGAATTGAGCGAGGTTGGAGAACCAAGCTCAAGCACCACTCTACAGCCCGAGTCTGTTCAGGTATCTAATACACAAGTTTCAACTTTACGCAGGTCTGATAGAGTATCCCATCCTCCTGAGAGATATGTGGGACATATTAGAGCAGAGGATGTAGAGGATATTGATCCTCAGACCTACGAGGAGGCTATTATGAGTATAGACTCCGGGAAGTGGAAAGAAGCCATGAATTCTGAGATGGATTCTATGTACTCCAATAAGGTTTGGAACCTAGTTGATGCACCCGAAGGTATTGTACCCATCGGTTGCAAGTGGATCTTTAAGAAAAAGATCGGAGTAGATGGAAAGGTAGAGACCTATAAAGCAAGGCTAGTGGCTAAGGGGTATCGTCAAAGGCAAGGTGTTGACTACGACGAAACTTTCTCACCCGTAGCAATGCTAAAATCCATCAGAATTCTATTGGCTATTGCAGCACACTATGATTATGAGATCTGGCAGATGGATGTGAAAACCGCATTCCTCAACGGGAACCTGGAGGAGGAGGTGTATATGATGCAACCTGAGGGATTCGTGTCCAAGAACTGCCCAGATAAGGTGTGTAGGTTGCTTAGATCCATTTATGGACTAAAGCAAGCTTCCCGAAGTTGGAACATAAGATTTGATGAGTCAATCAGATCTTATGACTTCGTTAAGAACGAAGATGAGCCTTGTGTATACAGAAAGGTAAGTGGGAGCGCTATTAGCTTTTTGGTGTTATATGTGGATGACATCCTCATCATTGGGAATGACATAGGAATGCTATCCACAGTAAAGGCTTGGTTATCTAGACACTTCTCCATAAAGGACTTAGGGGAAGCATCCTATATCTTGGGGATTAGAATCTATAGAGATAGATCCAAGAGGATGCTTGGCTTGTCCCAGTCCAGGTACATAGAAACTATTGTCAAAAGGTTTGGCATGGAAAATTCCAAGAGAGGTCTCATACCGATGAGACATGGGATATCGCTTTCTACGAGTATGTCCCCAAAGACTCTAGAAGAAAGGGCGAACATTGATATGATACCTTATGCCTCAGCAATAGGGTCTATCATGTATGCCATGCTATGTACTAGGCCTGATATAGCGCATGCTCTGAGTGTCACGAGCAGGTATCAGGCGGATCCAGGCTTGGAGCACTGGAAAGCAGTAAAGTGTATCCTTAAGTACTTGAGAAGGACTAAGGATCTTTTACTAGTATATGGAGGTAATAGCCTTAAGGTTGAAGGCTACACTGACTCAAGTTTTCAGTCTAATGTCGATGATAGCAAGTCGAATTCAGGGTATGTGTACACCTTGAATGGAGGAGCAGTGTGCTGGAAGAGTTCCAAGCAAGATACCACTGCTGACTCGACCACAGAGGCGGAGTACATTGCCGCATTAGATGCAGCAAAGGAGGGAGTTTGGGAGTCGATACAGATAGCGACAAGTCGACTTCCTTATATTGCGACCACTATGGGGTGATTACTCAAATAAGGGAACCCGGGTCTTATCAGAAGTGTTCTGAGGAGGTTCCAGCTTATAAGAGAGATCGTAACCCGAGGAGATGTAGTAATGGAAAGAGTTCCATCCGAAGATAACATTGCAGATCCACTGACAAAGCCGTTGTCTCATTTTGTCTTTGAGCGTCACAGGAGTCTGATGGGGATCAGACACATAGGTGATTGGCTTTAGGTCAAGTGGGAGATTGCTAGTCATAAGTGCCCAACAAGCCAATCACGTGAGTGATGGCACGTGTGACTTGATACATAATCTTTTTGCTTATTATATTTTGGCGTATATCACTTTATAACTATTGCATAAATGCATATATATTGTGATGTCCTTGGATTTGTGCAATGGGAATCGGATCGTGATGAGATCACGATAATGAGATCGATTCACCTTTAAACACATATCCTAAATAATCCCGGTCATAGGTTACTCGAGAGGGACATCGTGATAACCGGATAGACTGGTGTGCTGTATACCCGTCCATATGATGGATGCAGCTGGTCTCATAGCTGCTCGTGTAGGGACACTAGGGATACAGTACAGGTGCTCATTGGAGAATGAGTTCACTGATTGATCCGCTTACGGAATGCTGGATGGTTGATGATGCCTTATTGTCAGACAACGATTCCGTAGTCCTAGTGGTGTATCTGGTTCTTAGACTTGAGACACCAAGGATGTCCTGTATGAGTGCTCCACTCTTTGATACCAGACTTATAGGTTTGGCTGTTCCCAGATCTAGTACAGCTGGTCATTGGGAGTGGTAGTCGACCTTACGAGGGCTATTGAGTGTCGATAGAGGATCATCCACTCTCGGTATCATGAGAGGAATATCCCATGTGTTCTTGCTCAGACAAATCCCTGGCCAGGGTCATTCGGGTTGAGAGAGAAAGAGTTCTCCGGGAGAATCCGATTAGAGCGAGACTCGAGTAGAAACCGTATGGGTCTGACAGCACCATGCTCGATATACGGTCTCTGGGATATTAGATGGATGAGGGACTATAGGTACATGGTAACTAAGGACAGACAGGTCCAATGGATTGGATTCCCCTGTATCGTCTGGGGACTACGGCGTAGTGGCCTAGTACTTCCGTAGTCGATGAGTCGAGTGAATTATTACAGAGATAATAATTCACTGAGTTAGAAGGAGTTCTGACAGGTATGACTCACGGCCAGCTCGATATTGGGCCTAGAGGGTCACACACATATGGTAGGCATTGCGATGAGTAGAGGTTCGGATATGAGATATCCGACGGAGCCCTTGTCTTATTGGATGCAGATCCAATACCCACTAGGGAAAGGACCCATTAGGGTTTTGACACGGGATCTCTATAAATAGGAGGGATTCACAGCCTCATAGGCTAGAGTCTTTGCTTGCCTTTCCTATTCTCCTCTCCCTCTCCACCTCAGAGTAGGCCTGGAGTTTTGAGGAGCGTCGTCGCAACCCTGCTGTGTGGATCACCGCTAGAGAGGAGGACGCTTGACCTCCTTCACCCTCTCCTAAGGATCTGCAAGGAAACAGGGATATACGATCTCCCTAGGTAACACAATCTCTATACGCAGTTTTGTGTTTTTGCGGATTTTGCGCACCAATCTTCGCACGACGATGAACATCTTTTTGGGAATCGGGGATTTTTGTTTTCTTGTTCTTCCGCTGCGCATATGATGTCGCCCCCTATGATTTCCCAACAAATTATAGCAAACAATATCTTTTCTTGATATTGACTTGCTTCTACCCATGCGTGATCTGCTTCTAGACTTTGACATTCCTCTGTTCTCTAAGATAAGTGCTTGTAAATCATTTTAAGATGTTGCCGAACTCTTTCTTCTCAACTCTTCATTCAACAAACTACTTGTTACTTGAGTCATAGTGACAATACCATCTAGCGCAGAATTACTGAGGGAATCCACAATATCTCCCAACTTTCTGGTAATGAATTGAGAAGTAACAATGCCTGCAACTCATCATCAAGAGACATTTTCAAGAGACATTTTCATGGAGGATAACTGGTTAGTAATACTTTACATTTCATTCAAATGTTCAGCAATAGAAGCACCATCTCTATATTTTAGGTTCACAAGTTTTCTGATAAAAAAATCTTTGTTGCTAGTTGTTTTTCTTTCATAGAGACTTTCCAACTTTTTCCAAAGAGAATATGCAGAAATTTCAGTAGAAACATGGTAAAAGACACTATCATCAAGCCACTGTCGAATAAATCCAATTGTTTTTCGATCTAACCTCTTCCACTCATCATCTGTCATAGTTATGAGTTTTGCACTATCCCCCTGTAAAGGTTCATACAAATCTTTGCAATATAACAGATCTTCCATTCTTGGTTTCCATATCATCCAATTGTTTCCATTTAAACTAATCATGTGAGAAACATTACTAGCCTCCATGTTCAAATACAAAATTAAATTATCAAAACCCTTTGCTCTTATACCAGTTGATGGGGATATAAAACGGAATAACCTTTGTATATGAACAAATATTAGAAGGCCATAATACGTAGCAGAATTAAATGGAAGCATAATCAAACCGAACACCAAGATATACGTGAAAAACCCCTTCAATGTGAAGGGTAAAAACCACGGGACAAACTAGAGATAATCCACTATGAGAATAATGAATATACAAATCTCAATCTCTTGCCCTAAACTCTAGTAACAATCACAAGAGAATAATTGGGATACAAGGATCACGTCACTGTCCACGATATCTAAAACCTCCCCAAGTTATCACAGCAAGAGTCTACTGTAGATTTGATTTAACCTGAGATGAGAACACTACTAGATAATTGAGAACGACCTCTCTGCGTTGTCCTTGTCTTCTTTCCTTTCCTTTTCTTCCTTTTCTGCCTTGTTTTCTTCCTTTTTTTAGAATCCCATGGCTATTACCTTCTCCCACGTTGCTGTCCTATTTATGTCTTTTTCTGCCTCTAAAACGTAGCCACCATACCTTCCTAATATTAATTAGGATTAAATTAAGAGAGGACGAGCTGTGGGTTGTCCAAACTCACTATGAACTGAATTTGTGGACTGTCAACCCAATACAGGCTCGGTCACAGTATCAGCTTTCCAACCAGAACCCGGAGATTGCAAAGCTTTTCTTGCAACTCCAAATGGATAAGATTCGTGCCATATTATTCCTTCTCTTATAAACAAAGCTTTAGGCTCCTTTGTCTAGGGAAGCTATATTCAGTGGGTGTAGGGTTGTGAGTGATATCCCATTGAAGAGATTCTACGGAGATTCCCTCGACAAATGTACAGACCAGCATGGCTCGTGAAGAATCCGCAGCCCTTTCGCAAGGGTCTCGATGTAGTTTGATGGCGGCGGCAGATTCTCCATGCGCCAGTGAAGAAATGGAGGCGATCACATGCAGCTTGGTGTCCCAAAGGCGGCGTGAAGAGCTGCAGTTAATGAACATGCGTGAGGTAATGGAGAGCCACGCTTGTGTGTGTCCTATCTGTGGTGCTTTGGGGGTTAGGTTTTCTTTGTCCATCACGCAAACTTCGATGGCTGATGGCTGTCAGAATCAACTCTTCTGCCATCGTATTTAATCTCTCATCTCTCCGATGACGACAATGTAGGGTTGATTCGTGATATGACAGCAGAAAAGTTCGAGTGACCTAAAAATATAAGAAAGCAGAAGAGAGATTGTTGCTGCTTCTGTCCTATTTAATCTAAAGCAGCCAACATACATCTATTCTCAAGGTCTAGTGATGGATAAAAAAAATATTAGTTAGAGCTATCGATAAAGATGCTTGACGTTATTTCATTTGATAAATGAGATCAGATTTGATCGTCCATCCACCGGAAGATTGGAGCCGATCCTTTCTCTTGAATGGCATCATCATCAACACCATTAAAAGAGGATGCATCCAACGACATCATCCTACACTCGTAAGTTAGATAATGTATCCGATGCATGTTCTGCAAATCGAAGATCGTGGCAGCGTGGTTGGTATAGCTCGGTCCGATTGTCGATATCCATGACCGTCTTAGGGACGAAGGTCTTGCCTGATCAGGTTGAGGTCAGATCGTTGGGGATGCGCCTCTTTCACGAACCCATCCGCCCTTGTCACCCTCAGATTCCTACACATAGGCCTGGGTCGGGATGGGGGGTGATCCCAACTTAGGCCCCTTCAAAGCTCAAGTCAGTAATCTACCAATGTTTCAGATGCCCCTCGTTAGATGCTGACGAGGGGTTTTTATCGTAGCTCCTGGGGGTCGATCGTATGCGGCCTTTGTCAGCAACCGACCTCCTGAGTGACGAACGTACCTTTGGGTGTCCACCGCCCGAAATACATGGGATGGTGTCATGCAGCACCATCTCGAGCTTCTCGGAGTGGTCCCTGTTGCGATGGGGCTAATTGGCGCGGTGCTAGACGATGCGGGGAGAGGACAACCGTCATCTTGGATTTCTAGTGGCGCATTAGACATGGCACTGCATCCTCCTCCCGAGGCCCCGTACTCGGGCTGGTGTGGTAGGGATCGAGTCCTCGTGGGGTAATCCATGATATGCCCTATCACTTCTCCCCCCTAACAAGTCATGCCTCGGGGTCTTTGTGAGGAGCTGAGGGCGCAGCTAGGTTGATAAAGCGACGATCGTGTAGCAACTACTAGCAGAGTTACGGGGCTCGGGCATTGGATGCACTGATTGGACGAGGCGTCGCTCGTGTGACTACTGGCCAAGTTGTGCGGCTCGGGCAAAGACTGATCCTATTGGCCGAGCTACTTAACTCAAGTACTGGATGGACTGATTGGACGAGGCATTGCTCGTGCAACTACTGGCCAAGTTGCGTAGCTCAAGCAAAGGCTGATCCCATTGGTCGACCTACTCAACTCGGGCATTGGATGGACTGATTGGACGAGGTGTTGCTCATGCGACTATTGGTCAAGTTATGCGGCTTGGGCAAAGACTGATCCTGCTAAGATTGATCCTGCTGGCCGAGCTACTCAACTCGGGCACTGAACAGACTAATTAGATGAGGCGTTGCTCATGCGACTATTGGCTGAGTTGCACGGCTCGGGCAAAGGCTGATCCTGCTAGTCGAGCTACTCAACTCAAGTACTGGATGGACTGATTGGATGAGGCATTGCTCGTGCGACTACCGGCCGGCTGAGTTGTGCGGCTCGGGAACCAAAATTCAAATCCCTAAAATTTCAGGGTACGGGCGGTACCACCGCCTACACTCTGACACTGGGTGGTACCACTACCTAGAAGACTATGTCTAGGTGGTACCATCACCTAGACTGACGGTACCACCACCTGACACAGTCTCGGAGATCGTGCCATGATAGTTTCACTTGCTTGGTCATTGTTTGGGCCTTTCTCTTGGCCTAACACAGCCCAATCTTGGCCCAACTATCCCCTAATTGGGTTGGCCCAATTATAATCCTAATTATGTGCTAACTATAAATTTTAAGACATTTACTAAGCTAAACAAAGTCTGTAAGTCTAGGTTTCTTCCGGTGAGCTTCCGGCGATCTTCCGGCGAACTTCCGATAATCTCTTGGCAATGTTCCAGCGGACTCCTAGCAAGCTCTTGGACTTCACGATGATTTTCTTGGAGAGTTTCGATGAGCTTCTTTGGCAAGCTCCTATACTTCTCGATCAATTCCAGTAGAACTTCCGATGAACATCTGGACTTCCGACGAACTCTCGAACTCCCCACGAAATCGCGTTCTTGACTCCAAGACTTTATTTTGCTTTATGCCTTGCTATCATAGTTAATCCTATACACATAAAATAACTTCTATATAGATAATTATTACTAAGTATGAATCATGTTATCCGGCATGTCATTGGTCTATCGACGCTTCGTCCGATTCTTCGGCGCATCGTCCTCTCTTACGGCCTATTACTCAATCGGCCAGTTGACATCTACAACTCCGATATCCTTGGTGTAATTTTCGCTCTTCTTAGCTTGATGCCCGAATCCATGGCCCGAAGCCTTCTATCGATACGTCGACTAATCCTCCGGCTTGACGTCCAATCTTCTAACATGTTCCACTGGCCCAACATGATTCTTCCTGCTTTAATTGTCTCTCCCTGATCGAAGCATCCCGCGTCACTCAAAACGGAGATCAAATCATAAATACTTATCAATTGGTTTTATTATCAAAATCTAAGATTTAACACATTATTCTCTAAGTAATAGTATGATACAGAGCAGTAGATCAGTAGCGAAAGTAGAAGCTATGATATTTACTAATATATGCCTCGAGAGCTACCTCGGATAAATATGATTCATGACGATCAGTACCACATTGATGCATCAATGGTATACAATATATCAATACACTATGTCATAGGATCAATTTTGTAATTAGGTCTAACAAACATATCATATTGATATGTAGATGTATATGATCGAGGACCTCGATCCACCATCGTGGAGGCCTATCGTTCATTTTGGTGGTAGAATCAACAATCAGATATATCTATATATGTGATTATTTAATTCATTTAAATTTTAGAGTTTATATTATAATAAAATAGTCTAATAATTTAAATAATTTTTTTATAGATATTTCAATATTTACAGAAGGATAATCCATAACGGACTAAAATACGAACCTTGCACAAGACTTCTTCAAAGCTCAAAAAAGATATGTGATACTATTTTTACCTAATTTATATTGATTTTGCTAAATTTATACTATTACTATATTTATTTCTAACTTAAAAATTCTATCCTATTTTTTTTTTATTTTCAGATATTTTCGGAGGGTTTTACACCCTAAATTAGGTGTACCACTCGGTACATGATACCGTACCATACCGAGCCAGCCTCGAAACATCAATCCGATACGATATTGTAGACCTTAGTGTGAAGTACTAAAATTAGCCTAATGATAATATATCTCACCCACTTATCAAATACTAAAGGTTCGATCAAACATCACCAAATATATTAGTTTGATGGTCGTGTGTTATATACTAGACTAACTTATCAAGGTTTTATAGCTTAAAATAACATCTAATAATTTTTACATCTAAAACATTACGTATGTTAAACCCACTTACCAATGATGGAGAACTCAAAACTTCATCCAACAAAATTTTCAGGATGTCAATTAGTATATCTGGTAAAGATATAGTAAGATTCTTAATTGAATCCTCTATTTATCTCACACACACACACACATTGCTCTAATATGGTTGGTGTTGAGCTTGATGAAGACATCAATCTCTCACTTTTCTTCTTGTTCTTCTCACTCACCTTCTCATTCTCCTTCTCCTAATATGGCCGTCGTAAAGTCTTAGGATTTCATTTACCTTTGAGTATTGAATCAAGGAGACAAAACTCAATAGTATTTAAATCCCTTGTTTGACGTAGACACTCCTTTTACTCTTATATATTGGCTTAGGATATGATTCATTGATTTCCTCCCTTCGTGGAACCCTTATTTTTTTATAACTCATTTTACTATTATATTTGTTCATTCATTCCTATAGTTTCACAACATAAGCAAAATTTATATCCTCTATAGAAATTCTAGGGAAGATTCAGAGCTGAGTTACACTGTTTTCCAACATGGTTGACTGTTTTTGGCTTCCTTCTCAAAAATAGTGTATCTCTGATGAAAAAACATTATTTTTCTTTCATAATGTAATTTAAAATTTTTTGGATTTGTAGCTTATATGTTTATTTTTCTAATGATCTCAATGGGGTATTTTTGGTTATTGATGATATTAATAGTCAAACGATACTTTTGGATTTACACGTTAAATTTAACTAGAAAATGATCATTTAAATTTTATAAAATATAAAAATATATTATATTTTTGTATATTTGAGACCATTTTTTGTATAATGGTTTTCATGAAGTTAGAATTTTGTTTTGATCAAATTTAGACACAGTTATACTATTTTTAAATAGGACCCAAAAACAATGTAACCCCACCTAATTTTTGATATTTTTCAACCAAACTTTTAGAATACTTTTCAAACCAATAAACAAATCCAAATGTTAGAAGCAAAATTAGATGGTTTAAAAAATTCACCCTATTTAGTGCTGAATTAACTAACTGGAAAATAATCATTTAAATTCTGTAAAATAGAAAAAAAAATATTATCATTTTGGCTATCTGGCACCATTTCAAAGGTGCCCATCAAGTTTGGACTTAATTTCGACCAGATTTAGACTCCTTTACGCTTACTATGAGAGGGGTCCAAAAATAATGTAATTGGGTCTAAATCATGGTATTTTTCAACCAAACTTTCAATACCTTTGGAAATCAATTAGTAAGTCCAAATGTCACAAAACATTTCATTTCATGGAAGAATCCAAATTTATCAAAATTAACTAATTTCAGCCTATTTATATGTTGAATTAATCAGAAAATGGTCATATAAATTCGATAAAACGGAAACCATTGTATTTGGGATCATTCGAAAAGTTTCATGAAGTCCGAGTTACACTGTTTTGAATAGAGATAAAAAGAAAATAATAATGTGACTGGGTCTAAATCTTGATATTTTTCAATCGAACATTAGAATACTTTTCAAACCAATTAACAAAAATAAAATGTCATAAAAACATTTCATGTAAGATTCCAAATTTTATCAAAATTGGCCGAATTTGAAAAAGAAAAAATCAACCTATACATGAACTGAATTAATCGGGAAATAAATCATTTAAATAATGTAAAATAAAAATAATTTAATTTTTCTCCATGAAGTTTAGACTTGTTTTTGACCAGGTTAAGCCTAAGCTATATTTATTTTTAAATAGGGGTCAAAAATAGCATAGCTGGATCTTAATCTTTGTATTTTGTAGCCAAACTCTTCGAAATAGCTTTCTGACCAATTAAAAGGTATAAAAATGTTGGTATAAAAATATTTCATAAAAACATCAACATTTGTCAAAATTAATTGATTTTGAAAAAATATTATATATATATTTTTTTATTTATTTATCTAGCACCATTCAAAAGATCTTGAAGTTTGGACTTGTTATGATTACATTTATATCAAGTTATACTATTTTTGAATAGGGACTAAAAATAATATAGTTGGGTCTAAATCTTAATATTTTCAACCAAACTTTCATGATACCTTTTGTAACCAATTAAGAAGTTCAAATGTCACAAAACAATTCATGGAATGATCAAAATTAGCCAATTTTTTTTTAAAAAAAACAACCTATTTAAATTATGAATAATTAACCACACACAGAATGATCATTTAGATTTTCTAAAATAGAAAATATTATATTTTTTTGTCTATTTTCTTGCATCATTTGAATGGTGTCCATGAAGTTTGGATTTGTTTTTGATCAAGTCCATACACAATTATACTATTTTTGAATATGGGCCAAAAAATAGTAACCCGGCTCTAAATCTTAATATTTTTCAACCAAACTTTTATTTATAGTACCTTTCTCACCAATTAAGTAGTCCATATGTCACAAAACATTTCATGGGTGAATCAAAATTAGCTGAATTTTTTTTAAAAAAATTATGCTTATTTATATTTTGAATTAACAAAAAAAAAAAGGTTATTTAAATCTCCTAAAATGAAAAATATTATATTTCTGTCTACATGGGATCGTTTCAAAAGTGTTCATGAAATTTGGACCCAGTTATGTAATTTTTTAATAGTCCAAAAATAATCTATCTATAACCAATTAAGAAGTCATTTTGGCACAATTATTTCATGGAAGAATCAAAATTTGAAAACAAAAAGAGCCTATTTACATACTAACTTCACTATAAAATTATTGTTTAAATTCTTTAAAATATATAAAAAAATATATATTATATTTTTGTACACTTGGGACAATTTAAAAGGTGTCCATGAAGTTTGAACTTGTGTCGAGATTAAGTTTAGACCCAATTATACATACTATCTTTGAATAGGGCCCAAAACAGTCAGTATAAGCGGATCTAAATCTTAATAATTTGTAATTGAACTTTCAAAACACCTTTCGAACTAATTAAAAAGGTTTCATGAAATCATTATTATTATTTGTAAAATTTAGCTGAATTTGGACGAATTCATCACATTCACATGTTGTTTAAAACAAAACCAGTATAGCTCAGTTGACATTATTTTTTTTGACATCGTAATGACTTGATTGATATCATATTGACATTATTTTACAATACATCATTTTGACATCATATTACGATACATATTACGATATTAACCAACAACAATATCTTTATATACAACTCTTAAATTTACGATACGTCATGTCATTTGATGACCATATCTTCATATTAACCTGACAACATATGTACAATGTTTGGTCCTTCGTAACACCAACTACACATCAGTTAGAATCAGTTGCAACTTTGTACAACTAACGGTTACAATACATATTTCACTATATACAATCTCTTAAATTGTTCGATCGTTGAAATTTCCAACCGTTGTACAATCAGTTACAACTCTGTACAACTAACAATCTATACAAAGTAACAATCATTGATATTTCAAAAAAAATATTGCTCCTGTATTGTCGAATTGAAACCACTTCATGTCCGATCACGAGAACATCAAAGGATATCCTAAAAAGCAATTGCTCGATACACTTCACAAAAAATATAGCACAATAATTTGTGGAACGCACAAATATCATTAACTAAAAAATTAATCGACGATGCTATGTGCATGATATATTCTCTTCCGACATGATAACTTGTGTGCAATTTGCTTCGAATAGGGTTAATGTTTGTATGTTCATCCCTTAGATTTGATAATTTGCATGATCCTAGGATGCAAGGAATCTAGTTGCATATTATTCATTATCTTTAGTGTCTTTGCCTGCAACATTAGAATAGTATATCGAAATAATCAAGCAAGGATGATAAAGCTAGAATGCAAATTGATTTATAGTGGTTCAGTCTTCTCGACATACATCCACTCCCGATTTCTCTTCCCTCGAGACTATCAACTTTCACTATTGATCTTCTTTCTAGTGGATTAATATCAACTATCCTTGTTATAGCTTTTCTCCTTTTAATAGGACTTAGGAGAGAACTTCCACACTCACTCTTTTATAAGATCTTTCATCTCTTATAACTTAGAATTACTTTTAAACTCAAGAAGGAGAAAGAAACTCAAACAATACTCAAAGAGAGAGCTACAATCCTTCACCAATTCAAAATTTAATGTTCCATCAACCAAGCCTCAATGAGATATTTATAGGCCCCAAGAGGCTTCAAAAATAAAGTCAAAAAATTTAAATTCCTAAAATTTTAGGGTATGGACAGTACTACCACTAACATATGGCGATACCACCATTGTAACTTTTAACACTACAATTTCGAACTTTCAGGCAGTACTACCATGATAATTTTTGAATTTTGGGTAGTACTACTATCACCTTAGGCGATACTACCGCCTATATTGGTAGTACCACCATCGACAATGATAACAAGCACTGTTTATGCTTGTTGGCTAACTCAAGCAATACCACTAGGCTGGCGGTGTCACCATCTTAATTTAACCCAGAAAGATATCGATTAAATCTTTAACAATCTAACCACATATTCGACATAATTACGAAACTTTCAGCACATTATATATCATTCTAGCATATTGTCTGATCTTTCGATACTTTGTCCGAACCTTCAGTATATCATCCTTTCCTTTGGCATATCGCTGGATGCATGTCGACTTTTTCATGTCATCCAATTTTTTGGTGCAATACCCGATCCTTCTAGCACGATATCCAAACTTATAGCATGAAGTCCAATTTCGGGCATGCACGTCGATCAATCTTTTGGCTCGACGGCCAATTTTCGACATGATACTTTTCTCAACATAATATTCGATTATCCTACTTCGACAATTTGTCCTTTGATGGTTCTAAGTCTATGATCGAAGTATTTCTTACGTCACTTATCTCAAAAGCATATTAGTTCATAAACTCATTAATTAATTTCATCATCAAAATTCAAGATTCAACAATCTTTCCCTTTTTTATGATGACAATCAATTGATGACGGAGTTTTAACCAAGCTCTTCCTGTTTATATGCTATTTTGAAATGTTATGATAAACTTGAATTCTAATGATCATATGTAATTTTAAATGCTTATACCAAATTCAAGTTAGAAATAATTCAATCATAAATCCTATTGATTTTCACTAATCATTACAAAAGTCATATACATCATTTCAATTAAAACATCAAAAATTTTCTATTTAATATCAATAATAATAATTACATAAATCATATGTATAATTTCAGTTAAAATATCAAAATAATCATTGTACAAATCATATGCATAATTTTAATTAAAATATCAAAGAGTGTTATCATCATCGTCACAAGCATGATAATAAATCTACATCTCTTTGGGCATAACCTACATAATACTAAAGCATTCATCACTTCATACATGATACCAAAATTAACATCATTTTAGATATAATATTCATGATACCAAAGCATTCATATTTTTAATCATTTTAGGCATAACCTACATGATACTAAAGTATTTTTTAACTATTTATCACTTCATGCATGATACCAAATTCAACATCATTTTGGCATGATTCCAAACATTCATCATTTCTCCCCCTTTGTCATCAACAAAAAGAAGAATCATTCAACAAGTATTTGAACTATACAAGTAAGTTTTATACCATTTTATATAAGCTAGCAAATTTGTGAAATGAGAAGTTAAACAAAAACTGTCCATGATAATCACTTTTGCTCTTGAAATGGGCAAACTAGCACTTCTCTTTAAACGTACAAGTACTTTTTGGTTCTTCTTGAGATGTGCAAGCTAGTATTTTTCCTTTTCTTGAGATGCTAGCAAGTTTCTTTCTCCCTTTTGTCATAAAAAGAAGAAGAAGAAGAAAAAGAAAAAAAGGAGGAATTCATTCATCACAAGAAAAATGAAGTTATAAGAACTGAAAGTCCATGAATTAAGCTTCTAAAAGATCAAAATGTGCAAACTAAAACTTCATGAATCAAATCCCTATTCTTGTAAATAGAAAGAATAAGGATTCGTAGGAAATAATCATCGTATAAAAGATCAAGTATACCAAAAGTTCATGAATAAAAACACTTCCTCCATGAGTAGAGAGAGAAAAAATTCATAGGAAAAGATCATCAAATGCATGATAAAAATCCCATGAATAAAACTTCAAGAAGGTGATAGGAAATGATCTTGATAAAAAGAAAACTCAATTTCCAAAAAAAAAAAAGAGAAATCCGAAAAATATATAAGAGGAACTCATGCATTTGGAAGATTTAACATGCCTACTTCTCTTATAATAAAATCAAATTATTTCTCATTTAAAGGTTTTATATAAAATATTAGTTAGTTGATATTTGTATCAAAAAATTCTAAAGATATATCATGTAACATGATCTCTAATAAAATGATATCTAATATCAATATGTTTAGCTCTAAAGTGTTGAATGAGATTAGGAGTTCCTTTTAGCAGCTTTAAAGTGAGATTACTTGGGATTATATTGAAATATAGTATAAAGTCTAACACTAAACATAATGTCCGGTCTAGTTACGGTGAGATATAGTAAACTATCTATCATACCCCTATAAGTCTTTTGATCAAAATTTTTTCCATCGTGGTCCATATCTAACTTTGTGAAAGTGCTTATTGGTGTGTTAATAGCTTTGGAACTATCTATATTAAACTATTTTAATAGATCTAAAATATATTTAGTTTGACTAATAAAAATTTCATTAGTTAGTTGCTTAATTTACAATCTTAAGAAGAAAGTTAATTCATCCATTAAACTCATTTCAAACTCTGGGCTAATACTCTTGGTAAAAGACTCACATAAAGAGTCATTTGAAGAACAAAAAATGATATCATCAATATAAATTTGAACTATAAGAAAATAATTTTTAAAATATTTAATAAACAATATGGTATCAACCTTGTCTTTTAAAAAATCATTCTTAATTAGAAAGGAACTAAATCTCTCGTACTAAGCCCTTGTAACTTGTTTCAAACCATAAAAGAGTCTTAGACAACTTAAAAATATAATTCAAAAAAATAATATTCTCAAATCTAGGTGGTTGTTCAACATAAACTTCTTCGAAAATAAAGCCATTAAGAAAAATACTTTTAATATCCATTTGAAATAATTTAAAATTATTACAACTAGCATGAGTAAGGAGAATTCTTATGGCTTCAAATCTAGCCATATGAGCGAAGGTTTCTTCATAATCGATACCTTCTTCTTAGTTGAAACTTTTGCCACTAATCTAGCTTTGTTTCTAACCATGATACCAAGTTCATCTTGCTTATTTCTAAAAACTCATTTAGTACTAATTACTAAATGGTCACTAGGTTTAGGAACAAGTTTTTATACCTTATTTCTCTCAAATTGATTTAACTCCTCTTGCATTGCAATAATCTATGAATCATCTTTTAAAGCTTCATCAATGTATTTTGGTTCAATTTGAGATAAAAATGTTATATTCATATAAAAAATTTTAAAAGAAGAATGAGTTTGAACATCTTTTGATGTGTCTATGATGATTAGCTCTTTAGGATGAGCATCTACATACTTCCATTCCTTAGGTGAGAATTTCTTAAAAGTATATGCATCCAAGTTTCTAGGGAGAAGTGAATTTTCATTTAAATTCAAAGTATCAAAATAAAAATTATCATCAAAATTATTTTTTTAAAATTTAAAAATTTTATTAAAAACAACATGAATAGATTCCTTTATAACCAAAGTTCTTTTATTAAAGACACAAAAAGGAATAACCAAGAAAAATATATTCATAAGATTTTACATCAAATTTTTCTAAGGTATCTTTTTCATTTAAAATAAAATATTTATAACTAAAAATTTTAAAATATGAAATATTGTGTCTTTTGTTGTTCCATAATTCATAGAGAGTTTTGAAAAGTAATGGTCTTACGAGAACCCTATTCATTACATAGCATGCCGTGTTAATGGCTTCAACCCAAAAATATTTGGTTAGGCTATGTTCGTTTAATATGGTTCTTGCCATTTCTTGTAAGCTCATATTTTTTCTTTCAACTACTCCATTTTGTTATGGATTTCTTGGAGTAGAGAAATTATGGTTATACCTATTTGACTCACAAAAATCTTAAAAATCATGGTTTTGAAACTCACCACTATGATCATTATGAATAGATGAAATCATAAAACTCTTTTCATTTTGAACATGTTTATAAAATTTTTAAAAATATTTAAAGCAATCACTTTTGTGTACCAAGAAGTATGTCCAAGTATATCTACTATAATCATCAACAATTACAAAGGCATATTTACTACCTCCTAGGTTTGTTGTATCAATTAATCGAAATAAATCCATATGGATCAATTGTAGTGGTCTAAAAGTGCTTATTTGATTCTTTGATTTGAAACTACTTTTTATTTGTTTTTCTAGTTGACATGCATCACAAACTTTGTCTTTGACAAGCTTGATGCTAGGAATTCCTCTTATAAGTTTTCTAGTTGAGATTTAAGAGATTAATTTCATGCTAGCAACCTAATCTCCTATACTAAAGTCAAGCATCATCATTTAAAGTCAAAAAGCACATTTCATCACAAAAATCATCAATATCAATCATATACACATTATTATGTTTTAAGGTATTTTAATTATACAAGCATTAGATTCAAATTTGAAAATATATCATTTATCACACAATTGACTAATGCTTAGTAGATTATATTTTAAACCATCTACTAATAGTATATTTTTAATTAAGAGGTTTGACTTATTACCATGGTTCATTTGCCAGTAATTTTACCTTTGTTGTTGTCTCTAAAGGTGACATATCCTTTGTCTTGGCTAGTGAGCTTAGAGAATTATGTTGGATCTTTGGTCATGTGCCTTTAGTATCCACTATCAAGATACTATCTCTTGCTTCTAGCTTGTGATTGTAAACATATCTATAAGAAAGGAGGTTTTTTGTAGGTACCCATTTAACTTTGAGTCCATCATAAATAGATCTACCTATCATTGAATGATTTATGATTTTTTTACACAAAAAAGTAGATTATATTTTAAACCATCTACTAATAGTATATTTTTAATTAAGAGGTTTGACTTATTACCATGGTTCATTTGCCAGTAATTTTACCTTTGTTGTTGTCTCTAAAGGTGACATATCCTTTGTCTTGGCTAGTGAGCTTAGAGAATTAAGTTGGATCTTTGGTCATGTGCCTTTAGCATCCACTATCAAGATACTATCTCTTGCTTCTAGCTTGTGATTGTAAACATATCTATAAGAAAGGAGGTTTTTTTGTAGGTACCCATTTAACTTTGAGTCCATCATAAATAGATCTACCTATCACAAGATTACAATAGAGTTTTTCTACTTTTTTTCACTCAATTCTTGTGTATGTTAACCAGGGATGAGAGAAATATTTATAGGTCGCAAGTAGATTCAAAATTGGAGCCTAAAAAATCTCATCCCCGATTTTTGGGGTATTGGCGGTACCATTGCCTATGTTGGCGGTACCGCCGCTAGTGCTTTCTGACACTAGGTGGTACCACCGCTTGGAAGATTGTGTCTAGGTGGTACCATCACCTAGATTGGCGGTATCACCGCTTGACACTGACACTTGGTGGTACCACCGCCCAATCTGGCGGTACCATCGCCTGACATAGTCTCGAAGACTGTGCCATTGACGGTGCCACCTGTTGGGTCACTGTTTGGGCCTTTTACTTGGCCAAACACAGTCCATATATGGGCCCAACTGACCCCTAATGGGGTTGGCCCAATTCCAATCCCAATTATATGCTAACTATGAAATTTAAGGCATACACTAAGCTAAATAAGCCCGATGAGTCTAGGTTTCTTCCGGCGAACTTCCGACGATCTCTCGGCAATGTTCCAGTGGACTTCTGGCAAGCTCCTGGACTTCACGATGATCTTTTTGCCGAATTTCGATGAGCTTCTCTGGCAAGCTCCTGGACTTCTCGGTCAATTCCGATAGAACTTTCGATGAACATGCGGATTTTCGATGAACTCTCGAACTCTCAACGAAATCTCGTTCTTGACTCCGGGACTTCATTTTGCTTTATGCCTTGCTATCATAGTTAATCCTGCACACTTAAAACCTACTTCAATGTAGACAATTATTACAAGGCTTAAATTAAATGTTGTCCAGCATGTCATTGGTTCATCGACGCTTCGTCCGATTCTTCGGCGCATCGTCCTCTCTTGTAGGCTATTGCCCAATCGGCCAGTTGACCTCTGTAACTCCAATTTTTTTAGCACAATTTTTGCTCTTCTTGGCCCGATGCCTGAACCCATGGCCTAAAGCCTTCCACCGATATGTCAACCGATCCTCCGGCTCGATGTCCAATCTTCTGACATGTTCCATTCGACACAACATGATTCTTCCTACCTTAATGGTCTCTCCCTGATCGAAGCTTCCAACATCACTAAAAATGTAAATCAAATAAACACTATCAATTGGTTTCATTATCAAAATATGAGATTCAATAATCTCTCCCTTTTTGATGATGACAACCAATTGATGACGGAGTTTAAACAAACTCCCCTTATCAATATGTCATATGTGAGATAAACCTTGAATTCAAAATGAATTCAAGTCAAGGTAATTTTAATCATTAATCCAAGCAATATGTCATTATAAAATCATGCATAATCAAAGTTTTAATATATCATTCCATGCATGATTGTCATCATTGTTGAATCTCGGATTTTGATGATGAAATCAATTGTCATTTGTTGTCTAATCTATGTGTTGAGATAAGTGTGCAGGATTAACTACGATGAAAGTTAGACAAGCAGCAGGAGTTGCGCCGGAGTCAAGATCATGATCACGTTAGGAGTTCGAGAGTTCGACGGAAGTTCGGACGGTCGTCGGAGGTTCTGCAAGAACAGATCCGAGAAGTCCGGAAGCTTGCCAAGCGAAGCTCTTCGGAACTTGCCAAGTGAATCGTCGCAAAATCCAGGAGTTTGCCGGAAGTCCACAGAAGCATCACCGAGGGTTCATCGGATGATCGACGGAAGTTCGCCGGAAACTCGTCGGAAGAAGCGATTGACGTACCGAAGCAAAGCTGCAGAAATTGTCTTAGATTTAATCGTAGTTAGCACGTTGATTAAGTTAGGAATGGGAGGTGATCCCATTAGCTTAATCCTGGGGCAATTGGGCCCCTGAAGAACTCAAATTGGGTCGAATGGTTCAACCCATTCGGACCCAAGGTGCTGTGGGCGGTGCAACCGCCCCAGCCAAGCGGTGCAACCGCCCAGGATATGTCTCCCAGCGAGATTGGGCGGTGCAACCGCCCCAGCCAAGAGGTGCAACCACCCAGGGCTCAGTCTCCAAGCGAGACTGGGCGGTGCAACCTCCTCTGTCAAGAGGTAGCACCGCCAGAGCTCAAGTTTCGAGCTCTGCCAAGAGGTGCAACCACCGAGCTCGGTCTTCGAGCTCTGGCAGAGAGGAGCAACCTCTCTGGACAGGAGATGCACCGCCTGAGCTCGGTCTTCGAGCTCTGGCAGAGAGGTGCAACCACCTCTGGCAGAGAGGTGCAACCTCTCTGGTCAGGAGATGCACCGCCTGAGCTCGGTCTTCGAGCTCTGGCAGAAAGGTGCAACCACCCCTGACAGAGAGGTGCATCCGCCTGAGCTCAGTCTTCGAGCTTTGCCAGGCGGTGCAACCTCTCCAATCAAGAGGTGCAACCGCCTGATCCCGGAATTCCGGGATTTGATCGTTTTGAGCTCCAAATTTGAACTGGGTTGGGGCCTATAAATACCCCACCCGTTCAGCACAGAAAGGGTACTGATCCACTCCGAATTCCTGATCTTTTCTGTGATTCTAAGAGCTCAAAATTGTGTAAAGTCCAAAAGTTCTCCTCTTTCTGTTCTTCAAAGTCTTGAGTTGTAAAGAGTGGAGAGAAAGGATCTGTAAAGGTTGTCTCCTGAGCCTGTCAAAAGGAGAGAAACTGTAAAAGGGCAGTTGGCCTTCGCCTATTGAAGGAAGGCCTCTAGTTGACGTCGGGAACCTCATCGGTGGAGGAAGCCAAAAGTGGAGTAGGTCAAGACTGACCGAACCACTCTAAATCTCTGGTTTGCGTTTATTTTTGAGCACTTTATCATTACTGCAAACCTCCTACATAGCTACTACCCTCTGCGCTTTTACGAACGATTCTCTAAGTTCAGATCTTTCCGAATCTGCATTGAGACGTAAATCGGTGTTTTCGTACGATCTTTACATCGTAGTTTACGCTTACGCTTTGATTCCATTCATAACTGCGAACTACTTTCTGCACATTCACAAAAAGATTTTCAAAGTTCAGTTTCTGTGTTTAGACGTAAAACTGCGTTTAGACGCAAAACTGTGTCTAGACGTAAAACCACGTTTAGACGCAAAACTGCGTTCAGACGCAAAACTGCGTTCAGACGCAAAACTGCGTTCAGTCGTAAAACTACGTTCAGACGTAAAACTACGTTTAGACGTAAAACTGAGTTTAGATGTAAAACTGCGTTTAGACGCTAACTGCGTTTAGACGTAAACTGCTCTTAGACGCAATCTGCGCTTAGACGCAAACTGCGCTTAAATACAAACTGTGAATCGACTTTTGCATCATAATAGATTTTATTGAACGAACGCACCTTTCGGTTTTAAATTGCTGTAAGATTTCCGCTGCACTAATTCACCCCCCCCCTCTTAGTGCTCTCGATCCTAACAATTGGTATCAGAGCAAGGTTAACTCTCTAATGGATTAAAACCCAAGAGAGATGGCATACGCCGGAAACCAAGAGGGGCATTCTATTACACGTCCACCCATGTTCAGTGGGACGGACTACACCTACTGGAAGACCCGAATGAGGATCTTTCTTATTTCTATGGATTTTGAACTGTGGAACCTTGTTGAAAACGGATTTTCAAAGTCTTCTCTTCCAATGATCGATTGGAATGAATTGGAGAAGAAGGCTTTCGCTCTTAATGCAAAGGCTATGAATGCCTTATTTTGCGCACTTGATAAAAACGAGTTTAATCGTGTTTCAACTTGCGAAACTGCATTTGATATTTGGCACACACTCGAAGTGACCCACGAGGGCACAAGTAGAGTGAAAGAGTCAAAAATCAATCTGTTGTTACATTCTTTTGAACTTTTTCGAATGAAACCAAGTGAAACCATTGGCGACATGTTTACCCGTTTCACGGATGTCGTCAACGGTCTAAAAGGACTTGGAAAAAGTTTTTCGGATTTTGAACTCGTAAATAAGATACTAAGATCCCTTCCTAAGAATTGGGATCCTAAAGTCACTACTATTCAAGAGGCAAAAGATCTGCGCAACTTCCCTCTTGAAGAACTAATCGGGTCATTAATGACCTACGAAATGACTTGTAAAGCTCATGAAGAGCAAGAAGACATCCTTCCAAAGAACAGGAAGGATATGACACTTAAAACCTCTGAATGCCACTTGAGAGAAAACTCAAGTGATGAGGACAGTGATGATGACTTGGCACTTCTAACAAGAAAGTTTAAAAAGTTCTTTAAAAGAAACAAGTTTAAGAATGATGCAAAAAATAAACTTGAACCCAAGAAGGACCAAGTGATCTGCTATGAATGCAAAAAGCCGGGACACTACAAGAGTGATTGTCCCCAAGTAAAAAGGAGAACATCAAAGAAGAAGGCTCTTCAAGCAACATGGTATGACTCGAGCGCATCCGAAGAATAGGAGTCCAACACCGAGCAAGTTGCTCATTACGCCTTAATGGCCATCGAAGACGAGGTAACAAATTCAATAGATGCAGATTTATCATTCGATGAATTATTAAATGCTTTCCATGAATTGTTTGATGAGTGTAAGACTATTAGTAATAAATACAAATTGCTAAAAAAGCAGCATGATAGTCTTATTTGTAATTTCGATAAGTTAAATACCGAATATCATGATAGCTTAAGCTCATGCATAAAATGCCATGATCTAGAAACTCTCCAAAAAGAAAACTTGCTACTTAAGGATACCTTGAAGAAATTCGAGGTTGGTAGCAAGTCATTAAACATGATCCTTACCAACAAGGGTCACGTTCCCATAAGAAGTGGAATTGGATTCGTGAGAAGTCCTCACCAAAATCCAACCACCTTTATAAAAGGCCCCATCTTACATGTTAGACATCAAAGCAAATGCAACTTTTGTTGCAAGTTTGGACACAAGACGCACTATTGTCCATTTAAGAAAATTAGTCCAAACAAATTGATTTGGGTTCCTAAAGGAACCATGACAAATTCTATGCAATATGATAGAAAATGTAGATCTATTTGTGAGGCACCCAAAAGCAAATGGGTACCTAAACATCATCCTTTCTTGTAGAAAACTAAACCATCGCAAGCTAGGAGCAAGAGATGGTACCTTGATAGTGGATGCTCAAGGCATATGACCGGAGATCCATCTCAATTCTCTAAGCTCACTAGCATAGACGAAGGATATGTCACCTTCGGAGACAACAACAAGGGTAAAATCATTGGCAAAGGAACCATAGGTAACAAATCCAACTTCTCTATTGAAGATGTTTTGCTAGTGGATAGTTTAAAACATAACCTCTTGAGCATTAGTCAATTATGTGATAAAGGATATATTATCAGATTTGAATCTAATGCTTGCATCATTGAAAAACCACACAAAAACATATCTATGATTGCATTAAAACAAAATAACGTATATACTATTGACATCAATAATTTATGTAATGAAATGTGTTTTTCTGCTTTGAATGAGGATGCTTGGATATGGCATAGAAGATTAGGTCATGCTAGCATGAAACTAATCACTCAAATATCATCCAAAGAACTTGTAAGAGGAATTCCTCATATCAAGTTCTTTAAAGACAATGTATGTGATGCTTGCCAATTAGGTAAACAAATTAAGAGTAGCTTCAAATCTAAAAACCAAATAAGCACCTCTAGGCCCTTACAATTGATCCATATGGATTTGTTCGGACCTATCTCCACATCAAGCCTAGGAGGTAGCAAATACGCCTTTGTCATCGTGGATGACTATAGCAGATACACATGGACTTACTTCTTAAAACAGAAGAGTGAATGCCTTAGATATTTTACCAAGTTTTGTAAACTTGTTCAGAATGAGAAAGTTCTATGATTTCATCAATTAAAAGTGATCATGGTGGTGAATTTCAAAACCATGATTTCCAGGAATTTTGTGAACTCAATGGATACAATCATAATTTCTCTACTCCTAGAAATCCTCAACAAAATGGAGTTGTAGAAAGAAAAAATCAAAATTTACAAGAAATGGCAAGAACCATGTTGAATGAATACAACCTACCCAAATATTTTTGGGCTGAAGCCGTAAATACTGCATGCTACATTTTGAATAGAGTTCTAGTAAGACCTCTACTAACCAAAACTCCCTATGAGTTATGGAACAATAAAAAACCCAATGTTCCATATTTTAAAGTCTTTGGGAGTAAGTGTTTTATCCTAAATGAAAAGGACAACTTAGGAAAATTTGATGCTAAATCTGATGAAGGAATCTTTCTTGGTTATTCTACTGTTTCTAAAGCCTTTCGTATCTTCAATAAAAGAACTTTAATTATTAAAGAATCCATTCATGTTGTTTTCAATGAGATTTCCGAAATCACGAAAAATGATCTTGACGAAGATGTTAATTTTGATTCTTTGAATTTAAACGAGAACCCTTCTCCAACGAGCAACTTGGATGCATCCACTCCCAAAATATCCTTACCCAAGGATTGGAAGTATGTAGATGCTCATCCCAAGGAGCTAATCTTAGGAGACACGTCAAAGGGGGTTCAAACACGATCTTCTCTTAAAACTTTTTGTGCAAATGCCACCTTTCTCTCCCAAATTGAACCCAAATGCGTTGACGAAGCCATGAAAGTTGATTCATGGATTATCGTAATGCAAGATGAATTGAATCAATTTGAGAGAAATGAGGTGTGGAAGCTTGTTCCTAGGCCAAATGACCATTTAGTTATTGGTACTAAATGGGTCTTCAGAAACAAGTAAGATGAAAATGGTATCGTGGTTAGAAACAAGGCTAGATTAGTAGCCAAAGGTTTCAACCAAGAAGAAGGTATCGATTACGAAGAAACCTTCGCTCCTGTGGCTCGATTAGAAGCCATAAGGATGCTCCTTGCCTACGCTAGTAGTAATAATTTTAAACTGTTTCAAATGGATGTTAAAAGCGCTTTTCTAAATGGCTTTATTTCCGAAGAAGTTTATGTTGAACAACCTCCTGGATTTGAAAATAATAGCCTCCCTAATCATGTGTTTAGATTAACTAAAGCTCTCTATGGTTTAAAACAAGCCCCAAGGGCTTGGTATGAGAGACTTAGTTCATTTCTTATCGAAAACAATTTCACAAAAGGCAAGGTTGATACTACATTATTTATCAAGAATTTTGAAAATAATTTTCTCATTGTTCAGATTTATGTTGATGATATTATCTTTGGCTCTATAAATGAATCTCTCTATGAATCTTTTGCTAAGAACCATGAGTCTTGAATTCGAAATGAGCTTAATGGGAGAATTAACATTCTTCTTAGGTTTACAAATCAAACAATTAAGCAACGACATCTTTATTAGTCAAACTAAATATGCTATGAATTTATTAAAAAAATTTAAAATGAACAACTCAAAGGCTATTAGCACCCCTATGAGCACCTCCACTAAGTTAGAAATTGATGAAAGTGGAGAAAGCTTCAATCAAAAGACTTATAGGGGTATGATAGGAAGTTTACTTTACCTCACTGCCACCAGACCAGACATCATGTTCAGTGTAGGACTTTGTGCTAGATTTCAATCAAACCCTAAGATATCTCATCTCAAAGCAGTCAAAAGAATACTTAGATATCTCAATGGAACCACAAATCTAGGATTATGGTATCCAAAGTCAGAAAATTTTGAGTTAACAGCTTATGCTGATGCGGACTTCGCTGGCTGTAGACTAGATAGAAAAAGCACATCAGGATCATGTCAATTTTTAGGACATGCCCTTGTTTCCTGGTCATCTAAGAAGCAAAGTTCGGTTGCTCTATCAACAACCGAAGCTGAATATATTGCAGCAAGTGCATGCTGTGCACAAGTTGTATGGATGAAAAACACTTTAGAAGATTACAAAGTTAATCTAAAAGATATTCCCATTAAATGTGATAACACGAGTGCAATATGCTTAACTAAGAATCCTATACAACACTCAAGAACAAAACATGTATTTCATCCTGTAATATCTTTGCGGGATAAAGTGATTCCACTTTCATAAAAAAAGGGGAAGAAATGTTTAAAGCAATCTATGCAAAATTCCTCTATAAGCTTGCTAATATTGTTTTCCTCGTATCATAATTACCATGCTTTTTGTTGATGACAAAGGGGGAGAAACATATGAATTGATAAACACTGCCATGATCATGTCTATGTTGCAAATACTTGAGTGATGCTATAAACTATGTTATGGTTATGCCATCCTTGCATCACCAAGAGATATATGAACGTGTGCTATAGTTTGCATTATGTCTTGAGTTGATAAACTATCTTGTGAAGTAAATGCAAACTTGCAAGAATGATAATATGTGTGCATCATGTAATAGTCCCTCGCAGCTTTAAATGATAATGTTAAATTACATGGTGAATAGTTACAAACACAATCATACAAACTTGATGATGTATGTCAAGCTTTGACATCATTCTTGAAGAGATACATCATGATGAGTATCATGATGGGAATATTGATAAGTTTAACTGATCTAACTTATCAATACGTCACTTGAATTCTTAGGTCTTGAATTCAAGGCTGACTTATCTCAACAATAGCATATAGACAGGGGGAGTTAAGGATAACTCCATTATCAATTGATTGTCATCATAAAAAAGGGGAGATTGTTGAATCTCGGATTTTGATGATGAAGTCAATTGTCATTTGTTGTCTAATCTATGTGTTGAGATAAGTGTGCAGGATTAACTACGATGAAAATTAGACAAGCAGCAGGAGTTGCGTCGGAGTCAAGATCATGATCACGTTGGGAGTTCGAGAGTTCGACGGAAGTTCGGACGGTCGTCGGAGGTTCTGCAAGAACAGATCCGAGAAGTCCGGAAGCTTGCCAAGCGAAGCTCGTCGGAACTTGCCAAGTGAATCGTCACAAAATCCAGGAGTTTGCCGGAAGTCCGCAGAAGCATCACCGAGGGTTCATCGGATGATCGACGGAAGTTCGCCGGAAACTCGCCGGAAGAAGCGATTGATGTACCGAAGCAAAGCTGCAGAAATTGTCTTAGATTTAATCGTAGTTAGCACGTTGATTAAGTTAGGAATGGGAGGTGATCCCATTAGCTTAATCTTGGGGCAATTGGGCCCCTGAAGAACTCAAATTGGGTCGAATGGTTCAACCCATTCGGACCCAAGGTGCTGTGGGCGGTGCAACCGCCTAGGATATGTCTCCCAGCGAGACTGGGCGGTGCAACCGCCCCAGCCAAGCGGTGCAACCGCCCAGGATATGTCTCCCAGCGAGACTGGGCGGTGCAACCGCCCCAGCCAAGAGGTGCAACCGCCCAGGGCTCAGTCTCCAAGCGAGATTGGGCGGTGCAACCTCCTCTGTCAAGAGGTAGCACCGCCAGAGCTCAAGTTTCGAGCTCTGCCAAGAGGTGCAACCACCGAGCTCGGTCTTCGAGCTCTGGCAGAGAGGAGCAACCTCTCTGGACAGGAGATGCACCGCCTGAGCTCGGTCTTCGAGCTCTGGCAGAGAGGTGCAACCACCTCTGGTTAGGAGATGCACCGCCTGAGCTCGGTCTTCGAGCTCTGGCAGAAAGGTGCAACCACCCCTGACAGAGAGGTGCATCCGCCTGAGCTCAGTCTTCGAGCTCTGCCAGGCGGTGCAACCTCTCCAGTTAAGAGGTGCAACCGCCTGATCCCGGAATTCCGGGATTTGATCGTTTTGAGCTCCAAATTTGAACTGGGTTGGGGCCTATAAATACCCCACCCGTTCAGCACAGAAAGGGTACTGATCCACTCCGAATTCCTGATCTTTTCTGTGATTCTAAGAGCTCAAAATTGTGTAAAGTCCAAAAGTTCTCCTCTTTCTGTTCTTCAAAGTCTTGAGTTGTAAAGAGAGGAGAGAAAGGATATGTAAAGGTTGTCTCCTGAGCCTGTCAAAAGGAGAGAAACTGTAAAAGGGCAGTTGGCCTTCGCCTATTGAAGGAAGGCCTCTAGTTGACGTCGGCAACCTCATCGGTGGAGGAAGCCAAAAGTGGAGTAGGTCAAGACTGACCGAACCACTCTAAATCTCTGGTTTGCGTTTATTTTTGAGCACTTTATCATTACTGCAAACCTCCTACATAGCTACTGCCCTCTGCGCTTTTACGAACGATTCTCTAAGTTCAGATCTTTCCGAATCTGCATTGAGACGTAAATCGGTGTTTTCGTACGATCTTTACATCGCAGTTTACGCTTACGCTTTGATTCCATTCATAACTGCGAACTACTTTCTGCACATTCACAAAAAGATTTTCAAAGTTCAGTTTCTGTGTTTAGACGTAAAACTGCGTTTAGACGCAAAACTGCGTTTAGACGCAAAACTGTGTCTAGACGCAAAACCACATTTAGACGCAAAACTGCGTTCAGACGCAAAACTGCGTTCAGACGCAAAACTGCGTTCAGACGTAAAACTGCGTTCAGACGTAAAACTGCGTTCAGACGTAAAACTGCGTTCAGACGTAAAACTGAGTTTAGACGTAAAACTGTGTTTAGACGCAAACTACGTTTAGACGTAAACTGCTCTTAGACGCAATCTGCGCTTAGACGCAAACTGCGCTTAAATACAAACTGTGAATCGGCTTTTGCATCATAATAGATTTTATTGAACGAACGCACCTTTCGGTTTTAAATTGCTGTAAGATTTCCGCTGCACTAATTCACCCCCCCCCTCTTAGTGCTCTCGATCCTAACAATCATAACTTCTCCCCCTTTGTCATTAACAAAAAGGAGAAGTGCAACTTAGCAAGTTTTTAGATATGCAAGTTTAAATCATTACATTTATCATCATGCAAGCTAGTAAGTTTTTTGCATCTACTTGAAATAAATAAGCTAGCATTTTTGCATTTCTAGCAATTCTTTCTCCATGCAATTTGCAAGCTAGCATATTTAGTAAGTTTTACATAATTTTGGAATATGCAAGCTAGCAAACTTTACACATATGAAAGTTGGCAAATTTTTGCATCTTTTGAAATGTGATGTTCAAGATAGCAAGTTCTTTCTTCTCTTTTGAGAAGTGTAATTTTTGATTCCTTTGCAACGTTCAAGCTAGCAATTCTAACAAGTTTTACATCATGCAAGCTAGCAAATTTTTTACATCATTTTAGAAAATGTAAGCTAGCAATATTTGAGATATTCAAGAAAACAACTTTTGCTTCTTGAAATATGCAGTTAGTAATCTTTGCTTCTCTTTTGAGATGAGCAAGCTAGCTTTTTTTTTCATCTTCTTGAATTGTGTAAGCAAGCAAATTTTATCTCCCCCTTTGTCATTGTCAAAAAGAAGGGAATAATACAATATTGTAATTTTTTTTCCCTTCACAATAATTTTTAAATTATCATAAAGGTAAAGTATCAATTTTATTTTAATATGTTTGTGCATCATTATAGTTTTAAATTAAAACATACACAATTTTAAAACCTTACGTATCATCCTTGTTAGGAATAGGGTCGGCACTAAGAGGGGAGGGGGGGGGGGGGGGGTGTTGGGAAATCATGGGGGCGACATCACATGCGCAGCGGAAGAACAAGAAAACAAAATCCCCGATTCCCAAAAAGATGTTCGTCGTCGTGCGAAGATTGGTATGCAAAAATCCACGAAACATGAAACTACGTATAAAGTAGATTGTGTTACCTAGAGAGATCGTATATCCCTGTTTCCTTGCAGATCCTTAGGAGAGGGTAAAGGAGGTCAAGCGTCCTTCTCTCTAGCGGTGATCCACATAGCAGGGTTGCGACGACGCTCCTCAAAACTCTAGGCCTGCTCTGAGGTGGAGAGGAAGAGGAGAATAGGAAAGGCAAGCAAAGACTCTAGCCTATGAGGCTTTGAATCCCTCCAATTTATAGAGATCCCCTATCAAACCCTAATGGGTCCTCCCCTAGTGGGTATTGGATCTGAATCCAATAAGATAAGGGCTCCGTCGGATATCTCATATCTGAACCTCTACTCATCGAAATGCCTATCATATGTGTGTGACCCTCTAGGCCCAATATCGAGCTGGCCGTGAGTCATACCTGTTAGAACTCCTTCTAACTCAGTGAATTATTATCTCTGTAATAATTCACTCGACTCATTGACTACGGACGTACTAGGCCACTACGCCGTAGTCCCCAGACGATACAGGGGAATCCAATCCATTGGACCTGTCTGTCCTCAGTTACCGTGTACCTATAATTCCTCATCCATCTAATATCCCAGAGACCGTATATCGAGCATGGTGTTGTCAGACCCATACGGTTTCTACTCGAGTCTCGCTCTAATCGGATTCTCCTAGAGAACTCTTTCTCTCTCAACCCGAATGACCTTGGCCAGGGATTTGTCTGAGCAAGAACACATGGGATATTCCTCTCATGACGCCGAGAGTGGATGATCCTCTATCGACACTCAATAGCCCTCGTAAGGTCGACTACCACTCCCAATGACCAGCTGTACTAGATCTGGGACAGCCAAACCTATAAGTCTGGTATCAAAGAGTGGAGCACTCATACAGGACATCCTTGGTGTCTCAAGTCTAAGGACCAGATACACCACTAGGATTACGGAATCGCTATCTGACAATAAGGCATCATCAACCATCCAGCATTCCGTAAGCGGATCAATCAGTGAACTCATTCTCCAATGAGCACCTGTAATGTATCCCTAGTGTCCCTACACGAGCAGCTATGAGACCAGCTGCATCCATCATATGGACGGGTATACAGCACACCAGTCTATCCGGTTATCACGATGTCCCTCTCGAGTAACCTATGACCGGGATTATTTAGGATATGTGTTTAAAGGTGAATCGATCTGATTATCGTGATCTCATCACGATCCGATTCCCATTGCACAAATCCAAGGACATCACAATATATATATGCATTTATGCAATAGTTATAAAATGATATACGCCAAAATATAATAAGTAAAAAGATTCTGTATCAAGTCACATGTGCCATCACTCACATGATTGGCTTGCTGGGCACCTATGAGTAGCAATCTCCCACTTGACCTAAAGCCAATCACCTATGTGTCTGATCTTCATCAGACCCCTGTGACGCTCAAAGACAAAATGAGACAAGGACTTTGTTAGTGGATCTGCAATGTTATCTTCGGATGGAACTCTTTCCACTGCTACATATCCTCGGGTTACGATCTCTCTGATAAGTTGGAACCACCTCAGAACACTTCTGATGAGACTCGGGTTCCCTTATTTGAGTAATCGCCCCGTTGTTGTCGTAATATAAGGAGATCGGCTCCTCGCTACCCGGAACGACTCCCAAATCTGTGATGAACTTCTTCACCCAGACTCCCTCCTTTGCTGCATCTGATGCAGCAATGTACTCCGCCTCTATGGTCGAGTCAACAGTGGTATCTTGCTTGGAACTCTTCCAGCACACTGCTCCTCCATTCAAGGTGTACATATACCTTGAATTCGACTTGCTATCATCGACATCAGACTGAAAACTTGAGTCGGTGTAGCCTTCAACCTTAAGGCTATTACCTACATATACTAGTAAAATATCCTTAGTCCTTCTCAAGTACATAAGGATACACTTTACTGCTTTCTAGTGCTCCAAGCCTGGATCCGCTTGATACCTGCTCGTGACACTCAGAGCATGCGCTATATCAGGCCTAGTACATAGCATGGCATACATGATAGACCCTATTGCTGAGGCATAAGGTATCATATTCATGTTTGCCCTTTCTTCTGGAGTCTTTGGGGACATACTCGTAGAAAGCGATATCCCATGTCTCATCGGTATGAGACCTCTCTTGGAAGTTTCCATGCCAAACCTTTTGACAATGGTTTCTATGTACCTAGACTGGGACAAGCCAAGCATCCTTTTGGATCTATCTCTATAGATTCTAATCCCCAAGATATAGGATGCTTCCCCTAAGTCCTTCATGGAGAAGTGTCTAGATAACCAAGTCTTTACTGTGGATAGCATTCCTACGTCATTCCCAATGATGAGGATGTCATCCACATATAACACCAAAAAGGTGATAGCGCTCCCACTTACCTTCCTGTACACACAAGGCTCATCTTCGTTCTTAACGAAGTCATAAGATTTGATTGCCTCATCAAATCTTATGTTCCAACTTCGGGAAGCTTGCTTTAGTCCATAAATGGATCTAAGCAACATACACACCTTATTTGGGCAGTTCTTGGACACGAATCCCTTAGGTTGCATCATATACACCTCCTCGAGGTTCCCATTGAGGAATACGGTTTTCACATCCATTTGCCAAATCTCATAATCATAGTGTGCTGCAATAGCCAATAGAATTTTGATGGATTTTATCATTGCTACGGGTGAGAAGGTTTCGTCATTGTCAACAAATTGCCTTTGACGATACCCCTTAGCCACTAGCCTTGCTTTATAGGTCTCTACCTTTCCATCTACTCCAATCTTTTTCTTAAAGATCCACTTGAAACCAATGGGTACAATACCTTCAGGCGCATCAACTAGGTTCCAAACCTTTTTATAGTACATAGAATCCATCTCAGAATTCATGGCTTCTTGCCACTTCCCGGAGTCTATACTCATAATAGCCTCCTCGTAGGTCTGAGGATCAATATCCTCAACATCCTCTCCTCTAATATGTCCCACATATCCTTCAGGAGGATGGGATACTCTATCAGACCTGCGTAAAGTTGAAACTTGTGTATTAGGTACCTGAACAGACTCGGGCTGTAGAGTGGTGCTTGAGCTTGGTTCTCCAACCTCGCTCAACTCTATCATTCTCCCACTGTCTCCGCCAAGAATGTGTTCCTTCTCAAGGAACACTGCTCTCTTAGCTACAAAGACCTTTTGGTTCTCGAGATGATAGAAATAATACCCATAAGTTTTCTTGGGGTATCCCACAAATTTGCATCGCTCTATCCTTGATTCTAACTTATCGGGGTTGTGTCTTTTAACATGGGTAGGGCAGCCCCAAATCTTAACAACCTTAAGATCATGCTTCTTCCCTTTCCATATCTCATATGGTGTAGACACTACCGACTTAGTTGGAACTCTGTTCAGAAGGTAAGCTGTGGTTTCTAGGGCATATCCCCAGAATGAGATGGGTAGGTCAGCGAAACTCATCATGGACCGTACCATATCTAATAACGTACAATTTCTCCTTCCAAAGACACCATTGAGTTGGGGTGTATAAGGAGGTGTCCATTGGGATAATATCCTATGGTCCTTGAGGAACTGAGTAAACTCTGTACTTAAGTACTCACCTCCTCGATCTGATCGAAAAGTTTTGATACTCTTTCCAGTTTGGTTCTCCACCTCATTCCTATACTCTCTGAATTTCTCAAAGGCCTCGGACTTGTACTTCATTAAGTACACATATCCATACCTTGAGAAATCATCAGTAAATGTAATGAAGTAGGAGTAACCTCCAATGGCATGAGTTGACATGAGTCCACATACATCACTATGTATGAGTTCCAACAACTCAGTGGCTCTCTCTCCAGTTCCACTAAATGGAGAGTTAGTCAATTTTCCACGAATGCAAGGTTCACAAGTTGCATATGACACGTAGTCGAATGGATCTAGATATCCATCATTTAGCAACTTTTGAATCCTTCTTTCATGGATGTGACCTAGCCTACAATGCCATAGGTATGCACTATTCACCTCATCTCGTTTCCTCTTAGACACTTACATTCATGATATGTGGAGTAGTGTCTTGCATAAACAAACCTTTATGCAATATTCCTCTCGTCAATCTCCCCTTAGCTTTGCTAGAATTTACAATAAATTATAGATGTGATAAGCAATATTGGTATCCAATACCAATGCACTATCACAAAAATCTAACAATTGGAGATTGATCATAAATGTACTTGAAGCTTCACCTAGCTTCTTGTTTCGCCCTTTCTGCAAGGTACTCTTTGCAGTTCCTCTTCTAGTGCCCATCTTTACCACAGTGGAAGCACTAGCCTTTGTCCTTTGCTGGGTCTTTCTTAGCAACCTTTGCTTTACCTGGTCTGCCCTTGCCCTTTCCCTTCTTAAGGGACCTTTCTGCTTTCCTTTTCTTTCTGGTCTCACCAGTATAGAGAACTGGCTTCTCTTTCTTAATAGTACTCTCTGCCTCCCTCAACATATTGAGGAGCTCTGGGAGAGTCACCTCAAGCTTGTTCATATTAAAATCCATTATGAACTATGAAAAGGAATCTGATAGGGACTGAAGTACAATGTCCAGACACAAGTTATCCTCTATGACCATTCCTAGACCTGTGAGTTTCTCTATCCACTCAACCATCTTTAGGACATGGTTTTGAACCGGTGTCCCCTCAGTCATCCTAACGTGGAAGAGGCTCTTGGATATCTCATATCACTGAGTCCTTTCCTATTCCTCAAACAATTTGCGGACATGTAGGAGAATGGATCTGGCATCCATCTTTTCATGTTGTCTCTGTAACTCAGGAGTCATAGAGCCCAACATATAGCACTGAGCAAGAGTGAAGTCATTAATGTACTTCACGTAGCGAGTGATCTCATCCTCGCTTGCCCCTTCTTCGGGCGTAGGCATCACTGTATCAAGGACATACACGATTTTCTCCACTGTGAGAACAATTCTCAAGTTACGGAGCCAATCCGTATAATTTGGACTAGTGAGGCGGTTGACATCAAGTATGCCACGTAAGGGATTTAAAAGCGACATTTTCTGAAAATAAAGATGCAGCAGAAATGAATAACATGCAGATTTTGCAAGAAATAAACTATCAAGATATGGACTTCTATCTTAATATGCTCCCACTATTTTACTAACGAGTCACGCGACACCCTCAGCACGTGAAACGGAAGTCTCCGGCAGACTTCTAGTAGGGATCAGGATCCAATCAGCGTCTTAGTGTAACCTCGAGGGACTCGACCAATCACACTAAGCCTAAAAGGTAGGCAACTCTTGCCGATCACAACTCGTTGTGATTCCCATCCTGTTCGGCCTCCGAATCACCATGGCCTCGAGGGACTCGACCAACTATGATGCTCGGTTAAGTCAACACCTTCGTTACAAGATGAGTCTGATTTGATGATATACCCTCGAGGGACTCGACCAAGTATACCATGCCCTCAGGTCACCGGTGACATCTCTATGTCGTAAGCAAGATAACGAATCGTGATATAGGTGAGTCTCGAGGGACTCGACCAACTTAACCTACACCGGGAATCGGTTCCTACTTATAACGATGGAAGGCCACGTGAGTCAATCTAATTGCCTCACGTTTACCGACTTAATATTATCGAGAGATGTTTCTATGATTTGGTCTCCTAATATGACATGTCACACATATACATATTTAATATATATCTACATCGCATGCAAATATATATACTTATATAGTATATGTATAAGCAATCACACCAGATGATCATGGACCACAACCTAATATGATTAGGCTTGAGCCAGTAGGCCTAATCACTCACATCAAGATCTATGTGTGCAACGGTGCATCTCCATGCCCTGTGATCGTCCATCTCGTCCTCGTCGATTCCGTCGACATCTTGAGGCATCTCCATGCATCACGATCGTCCATCTCGTGGGTCCCGCTATCGCATCCACGCTCCCGCTGCGCCTCCTCATGTGATTACAACTTAATCATAGGCACGCAGGCCCGACAATAAACGAGAAATATAATGGAGGCTCACAGACCTCAATAATAATAATCACAAGTACACACATCACACGGTCCATGATCATCCGTCCACACATCATACATCACATGTATAAATAATCATCATCACGTAGGACTACTAGATAATAATAAAAATAATAATCAACTAAACCTTTTAATTAATTAATATTTTATGAAATCAGGGACATGTAGGGAATTTCAGAATTTATAGGGGTATTTTCGTAATTTGGACAAAAGATAGAAACTGGAATTTCTTAAATTCCGAGGGGTAAAACTATCTTTTTCCCAGAAAACCCTAATGCCCTACTATCCTTTGTTGCTGCCGCCGTCGCCGCCACCCTACTAGCGGCGGCCTGTGTGGCGGGGCGAGGGCACTGCCCTCGCCTGTAGGCGGTGCTGTCCCGCCGGGCGGCCGCCCCTGTGGGGGGGGGGGGGGGGTTTCGCCCGCGGGAGCAGCGGCGGCAGGCGTCGCTTCCTTGTGGCGGCAAGCGCCGCTGCCCTGCGGCGCCTCTGCCCGTGGGCTGCCAACCCCGCCGGCAGCAAGGCTGCTGCAAGCAGGCCGCCGGCCGGCTACTGCAGACGCAGCCCCTGTGCTGCCCGTCTTCGGCTGCGCTTCACGCACGCAGATCGAGGGAAGCAACTGTTGCCGCCCTTTCTCGCTTTTGCGTCAACGATTTTGACGTCAAAATTCTTCCTAAATACAACACACACAGTTCAAAACCAATCATTCGCACGAACAACCTGGCTCTGATACCATTGTTGGGAAATCATGGGGGCGACATCACATGCGCAGCGGAAGAACAAGAAAACAAAATCCCCGATTCCCAAAAAGATGTTCGTCGTTGTGCGAAGATTGGTACGCAAAAATCCGCGAAACATGAAACTACGTATAAAGTAGATTGTGTTACCTAGGGAGATCGTATATCCCTGTTTCCTTGCAGATCCTTAGGAGAGGGTAAAGGAGGTCAAGCGTCCTCCTCTCTAGCGGTGATCCACACAGCAGGGTTGGATGATCCTCTCATGACGCCGAGAGTGGATGATCCTCTATCCACACTCAATAGCCCTCGTAAGGTCGACTACCACTCCCAATGACCAGCTGTACTAGATCTGGGACAGCCAAACCTATAAGTCTGGTATCAAAGAGTGGAGCACTCATACAGGACATCCTTGGTGTCTCAAGTCTAAGGACCAGATACACCACTAGGACTACGGAATCGCTGTCTGACAATAAGGCATCATCAACCATCAAGCATTCCATAAGCGGATCAATCAGTGAACTCATTCTCCAATGAGCACCTGTACTGTATCCCTAGTGTCCCTACACGAGCAGCTATGAGACCAGCTGCATCCATCATATGGACGGGTATACAGCACACCAGTCTATCCGGTTATCACGATGTCCCTCTCGAGTAACCTATGACCGGGATTATTTAGGATATGTGTTTAAAGGTGAATCGATCTGATTATCGTGATCTCATCACGATCCGATTCCCATTGCACAAATCCAAGGACATCACAATATATGTATGCATTTATGCAATAGTTATAAAGTGATATACGCCAAAATATAATAAGCAAAATAATTCTGTATCAAGTCACATGTGCCATCACTCACGTGATTGGCTTGCTGGGCACCTATGACTAGCAGGGGGTGTGGTTGAATTAGTACAGCAGTAAAATCACGGCTTCAAAACTTTTCGTTTTGATAAAACCGTTTACGTTGAAAACTGATCTCGGAAATATCTTAACTTGAAACATGTTCATAAATTAATTGAAGGCAGTAAGCACTTAAAAAGGTTTGCAGTAAGGTAATAGTAAGAATAAAATGCAAACCAGAGAACACGGCAGTTTTAGAGTGGTTTGGTCAACGTGAACTACATCCATTTTTGGCTTCCTCCTCCGACAAGGCCATTGGCGTCCATTAGAGGCCTTCCTTCAATAGGCGAAGGCCAATCACCTTTTATACCCCTCTTCTCCTTTTATCGGGTTTAGGAGATAAGCCTTACAAGCACTCACACTCCTCTTACAAAATTCTAACACTTCAAACTTAAGGAGGATTCTCACAAGAGATTTCTACAGCGTTTCTTTACTTTTAAACTCTTTGTGCTTGTGTGCTTTAACTAGGGATGAGAGGGGTATTTATAAGCATCAAGTTGATTCAACCTTGTAGCCTAAAACTTTCCCATCCTGGGTTCCCCGAGCACGGGCGATACCACCACCTAGTGTCAGTCGACACTGACATTGTCCTGGGCAGTATCACCGCCCAGGTTTGGTGGTACCACTGCTTGGCACCCTGCTAGGGGCGGTACAACCGCCTAGACTGGCGGTACCATCGCTTGACACAGTCTCGAAGATTGTGCCACGACGGTGAGACTTCTTAGGGCACTATTTGAGCCTCTTATTGGGCCCAACACAGTTCTTACATGGGCCTAGCTGGCCCCTAATTGGGTTGGCCCAAATCTAAGCCTAATTACATGCTAATTATGAAATCCTAAGACATTTGCTAAGCAAAACAAGTCCCTATGTCTATTCTTCCAACGAACTTCCGACGAACTTCCGACGATCTCTCGGCAATGTTCCGGCGGACTCCAGGCAAGCTCCTGGACTTCACGATGATCTTCTTGATGAGTTTCAATGAGCTTCTCTGGCAAGCTCTAAGACTTCTCTGTTAGTTCCGTCAAAACTTCTGATGAATGTCCGGACTTCCGACGAACTCTCAAACTCCCAATGAAGTCGCGTCCTTGACTCCGGGACTTCATTTTGCTTTATGTCTTGCTATCGTAGTTAATCCTGCATATGTAAAACACACTTCGATTTAGATAATTAATACTAAGCATTAATCATGTTGTCCGGCATGTCATTGGTCCCTCGATGCTTCGTTCGATTCTTTGGCCATCGTCCTCTCTTGCGGCCTATTGCCCAATCGGCCAGTTGACTCCACAACTCCGATATCCTTAGCGCAATATCCGTTCTTCTTGGCCCGATACCCGAATCCACGGCCCAAAGCCTTCTATCGATACGCAACCGTTCCTCCGGCCCGACGTCCAATCTTCTGACATGTTTTCCCCCGGCACAATATGATTCTTCCTCCTTTAATTATCTCATCTTAATCGAAGCATCCTGTGTTACTCAAAATGCCGATTAAAACATAAACACTTATCGATTTATTTCATCATAAAAATTTGAGATTCAACAATCTTCCCCTTTTTTATGATGACAACCAATCAATGACAGAGTTAATCTTTAACTCCTAGAGTTTAAATAAACTCCCCCTATCAATATGACATATAACTCTTGGATTCAAAAATCCAAGCAAACATGTCATGATAAAACCATGCATGATATCAATATATTTCTCCCCCTTTCTCATCAACAAAAAGGTGAAGTATCACTATTAAGTGTTTAAACATACAAGTTCAATTCGTTGCATGAAAAAAACATAATATTAAGTTTTATCATCATGCAGTTTGTAGTTAAAATATTCAAGCTATCAAGTTATAGATATGCAAGGTAGTACAATATACAAGCTAGCAAATTTAAAGATGTGCAAGTTAGCATATTTTTGTATCTTCTTGAGATTTCAAGTTAGCAATTCTTTGTGATGTTCAAGATAGCAATTTCTTCTCTTTTAAGAAGTGTGATTATTTTTACTTCCTTTGCAAAAACGCAAGCTAACAAAATGTTATATTATTTTATAACATGAAAGCTAACAATTTGAGATATTCAAAAAGCAAGTTCTTTCTTCTCTTTTGAGAAGTGTAATTTTTGCGTTTTTCTTGAATTGTGTGAGCTATTATCTTTTATCTCCCCCTTTGTCATTGTCAAAAAGAAAGGAAGACACTTTATATCAATTTTTAAATTATGATAAAGGTAAGTATCAATATTATTTGTGCATCGTTATATTTTACATGCACAATTTCAAAAACCTTACATTTCATTTTTCATGCATGATACCGAATAAATCATAATTTGAAAATTGATACTTACCTTTATCATAATTTGAAAATTGATATAAAGTATACAATTGAGCATATCATTATGAGAATATCATACATGAGCATATCATACATATTGAGCATTCATATTTTGAAAATTGATACTTACCTTTATCATAATTTGAAAATTGATATAAAGTATACAATTAAGCATATCATTGTGTATCACGAATAAATCAATTATCATTATGAGCATATCATATATATTAATTATTTATCAATATTTTGATCATAATGCCAAACATTCATCATTTAAAACATTCATGATACACATCATATGCACCACATATATCATCACAATAAAAAGCATAAGTATTGCAAGCATCATTCTAAATTATAAATATTTCAAATCATGATGATATTAATTTGTCAAATTGCATCCTACCATACATGATCATAACTTTTCCCTCTTTTATCATTGTAAACAAAAAAGAATAAGGGAAGAACAAAATAGTGTAAAATATTTCAATCATTTCAAGGCATACAAGTCATAAATACAACAACATCATGTCATGAAATATAAGACATCTTGAATTACAAAAGACATGATTCATTTTATAAAATCTCTTCTTTTTATAAATAGCAAAAATTATAGGTGTATAAAGAAGAGATCTTGAAAAAAAATCTCAAGTAATAAATCTAAGAAATCAAGATCATGATTTGAATACAAACTCATTCAAATTCAAATCGTCAAATCAAAATCATTTTCAAGAGATTCATAAAAAGATGATCAAATAGATTCATCAAAGTCAATAAGATAGAGAAAAATTTTTTCGAGAAAAATGTTTTTCTCTTTTTAGTTGTTTCAATTCATGTGATTTACTTCAATCAAGCATGCCTTTTTTTTTATGCCAAATAAAAACATGCATCAACATTTAAAATAAAAAAATAAATTTTGTCATAAAAACTATTTATTTTCCTTATAGTCAAAAAATAAACTTTTATTACCGTGAAAATCAATAATCCATAAATCTAAAGAATCATCATGCATAATTTTAAAATTTATTAAACATGATAATTATGCATCATTACATTATTTCATAAAACTTAAAGCATTTTCAATCAAGTTCATTATAGTCATGCATTTTTCTTTTTAAGGTGAATCTAACTTTTCATGCTTAATTTTCCATACAAAAGCCATGCATCATCATTAAGCATGATATCAAACTTCTTAATATTTTCATTAAGACATCAAACATAGATTCACTCAAAATAAAAAATCATCAAGATACACATTATTTATTCTTAACAAAAACATACATATGATCATTATTAGATTTAAATATAATATTTTATTCAATTATAAAACATGTAATTTTTATTATCATTTTTAAAATTACTAGCATGATCATAATTTTGTATTTTCATTTTTAAACATGTAATTTTAAAGAAAAATAATTATTCTAACAATAAATAAATGCCTCATGAAAAGCATCATGTAATTTCAAAATTGATTAAGGGGGTTTTGATTACCTCATTGTTGAAAGCGGTTAAGGTATAGTTTGCCATCTCGCCTTTGTTGATTTTCTCCTCGTCTTCGGAGGAGCTCGATTCATCCCAATTTATGTTCTTCTTCTTGCATTCAAAGCAAATAGTTGCGTTCTTTTTGTTCTTTAATTTTTGTTTCATTAACTTTTTTTCTGAGTAAGTTCAAGTTCACCATCACTTGAGCTTCTACTCGAGTTGTCTTCGATTATTCTATATCACAAATCCTTCTTGTATTTTGGAAGGTGGTTCTCAAGTTCTTTACGTACATTGCATGTCATTTTATAGGTTATCAATGACCCGATAAGTTCTTCGAGAGAGAAATGGTTCAAATATTTTGATTCTTGTAAAGTTGTTATTTTTGAATTCCAAGTTTTAGAAAGCGATCGTAAGATCTTGTTTACAAGTTTAAAATCCGAAAAAATTCTACCAAGAGCTTTTAAACCATTGACGACATCTGTAAAACATGTATACATGTCAACAATAGTTTCGCTTGGTTTCATTCGAAAAAGTTCAAAATCATGCAATAAAAGATTGATTTTCGAATCTTTAACTTTTTTAGTACCTTTATGTGTGATTTCAAGAGTATGCCAAATTTCGAAAGTCGTTTCACACATAGAAATTCGATTAAACTTATTTTTGTCTAAAACATAAAATAAGGCATTTATAGCCTTTGCATTTAAAAAAAAAAGTCTTCTTCTCTAAATCATTCCAATGGTTTATTGGAAGAGAAGTCTTTTGAAAATCGGATTCGATTATATGCCATAAATCGAGATTCAATGAAAGCAAGAAAACTCTCATTCGAGTTTTCCAATAAGTGTAGTTCGTCCCATTGAAAAAGGAAGGACGAATGAGAGAGTGACCCTCTTGAAAGCCGAAATAAGCCATTTATTTTATATGTTAATCCAAATGAGAAATAATGAGGCTCTGATACCAATTGTTAGTAACAGGATCAGCACTAAGAGGGGGGGTGAATTAGTACAGCGGTAAAATCACGTCTTCAAAACTTTTCATTTCGATAAAACCATTTACGTTAAAAACTAATCTCGAAAATGTCTTAACTTGAAACACGTTCATAAATAAATTGAAGGCAGTAAGCACTTAAAAAGGTTTGCAGTAAGGTAATAGCAAGAATAAAATGTAAACCAAAGAACACGGCAGTTTTAGAGTGGTTCGGTCAACGTGACCTACATCCACTTTTGGCTTCCTCCTCTGACGAGGTCACCAGCGTCCACTAGAGGCCTTCCTTCAATAGGTGAAGGCCAATCACCTTTTACATCCCTCTTCTCCTTTTACCGGGTTTAGGAGATAACCCTTACAAGCACTCACACTCCTCTTATAGAATTCTAACACTTAGAACTTGAGGAGGATTCTCACAAGAGATTTCTATGGCATTTCTTTACTTTTAAACTCTCTGTGCTTATGTGTTTTAACTAGGGATGAGAGGGGTATTTATAAGCTTCAAGTTGATTCAACCTTGGAGCCTAAAACTTTCCCATTCCGGGTTCCCCAAGCATGGGCAGTACCATCGCCTAGTGTTAGTCGGCACTGACATTTTCCTAGGCGGTACCACCACCTAGGGGGCAGTGCTAGGCAGTACCTCTGCCCAGACTGGCGGTACCACCGCTTGGCACCATGCTAGGGGCGGTACAATCGCCCAGACTAGTGGTACCACTGCTTGACATAGTCTCGAAGACTGTGTCATGACGGTGAGACTTCTTGGGGCATTATTTGGGCCTCTTATTGGGCCCAATACAATTCTTACATGGGCCTAGCTAGCCCCTAATTAGGTTGGCTCAAATCCAAACCCAATTACGTGCTAACTATGAAATCCTAAGACATTTGCTAAGCAAAACAAGTCCCTATGTCTATTCTTCCGGCAAGCTTCCGACGAACTTTTGACGATCTCTCAGCAATGTTCTAACGGACTCCCGGGAAGCTCCTGGACTTCACGATGATCTTCTTAGCGAGTTTCGATAAGCTTCTCTAGCAAGCTCCAAGACTTCTAGGCTGGTTCTGCTAGAACTTTCGACGAACGTCCAGACTTCTGATGAACTCTCGAACTCCCAATGAAGTCGCGTCCTTGACTTTGGGACTTCATTTTGTTTCATGCCTTGCTATCGTAGTTAATCCTACACATATAAAACACACTTCGATCTAGACAATTAATATTAAGCATTAATCATATTGTCCGACATGTTATTGGTCCCTCGACGCTTTGTCCGATTCTTCAGCTCATCGTCCTCTCTTGCGGCCTATTGCCCAATCGGCCAGTTGACTCCGTAACTCCGATATCCTTAGCGTAATATTCGCTCTTCTTGGCCCAATGCCCAAATCCACGGCCCGAAGCCTTCTATCGATACGTTGACCATTCCTCCGGCCCGACGTCCAATCTTCTGACATGTTTTCCTCCGGCACTACATGATTCTTCCCGCTTTAATTGTCTTATCTTGATCGAAGCATCCTACATCACTTAAAACATAGATTAAAACATAAACACTTATCGATTGGTTTCATCATCAAAATCTGAGATTCAATAATCCTTACTTTATGCATGATATCAAAAATAAATCATCACTATGGACATATCATACATGATACTCAAGCATTCATGATATATCATTAAAAAAAAATCATAGTATTGCATGTGTCATTCCAAATCATAAATTTTTCAAATCATGATGGTGTCGAAATGTCAAATTATACTACATCCTATCATACATGATCATAACTTCTCATGAGTATTTCATGCATAATTTCATTTCATCACATGAAGAATATTAAGAAAAATTAATTGGGTGATGAGATATACACTAAATGAATACAAGAGAGTATCATAAATAAATCATGGCATGAAAGATATGATTATGTGAATACCAAAAGACATGATTCATATAGTAAATCTCTTCTTTAAATAAAATACCAAAAAAAATCATAGGAGTACAAAGAAGAGATCTTGATTAAGAAAAAAAATCTCAAGTAATTCGCAGAAATCAAGATCATGATTTGAATAAAACTCATTCAAATTCAAATCATCAAATCATCAAAATCATTTTTAAGAGATTCAAAATGACATAAGTTGATTTATCAATCTCTTGAAATGCTAGTAATTTTCTTTCTCCCCTTATTTATTGTAAACAAGAAAGAAGAATTTTTAATGGTGTAATTTATTTATTTCTTCCATCAATGCTCTAAGCATCACATAAATACAAAGGTAATCATATGAAAATCATGACATAAAAGATGAAAGATCAAGAAAGATCAATTCGTAAATTATTTATCTTGACAAATCTCATTTTTAGTAAATAACAAAAAGAAATCTTAAGAGATTAAATAGTCAATGATCTTCAAAGGTAATCTTATGTTATAAATTTTGAGAAATCAAGAGAGAAACCATGATTCGTTTGGATAAATCTCAATAAGAAGATACAAGAACACATAATAAGATATCTTGATTCATAAATGATTTCAAGTTATAAATCTCAAGAAATCAAGAACATGATTTCGATAAAACCCATTAAATTCAAATCATTTTCATAATCCAAGAGATTCACAAAAGCATAATATACACGGATTCATAAATCTTTTATCAAAAAATCAATAAGATAGAAATGTTTCATTTTAAGTTGTTGGTTTCATACAAGTATGCCTTTGTCTTTTCATGCCAAATAAAAACATGCATCAACGTTTAGGATCGAAAAATAAATTTCGTTATAAAAACCATAAAGACCAAAAAAATTATAACACATTAAACATAAGGCTTTTTCAAACAAGAGATTTGATTCATCATTTTAATTTCAATGATAATATATTTTTTCTTTTTATGTGTTTTATTTTATGTGATTGATTTCATATAAATATGCTCAAATTTTTCATATGAAAACCATCTATCTTGTTTAAAACCAAAAAAATAACTTTTATTGCGACAAAGATCAATGAGCCATGAATCACAAAAATTATCACGCATAATTTTGAAATATAAGCTTATTAAGGATGATCATTATGCATCACTACTTTGGGCATGACATCAAAACATAGTTTCAAGTTTTCAAGATATAACATACATAATTTCAAACTATAAACTCATTAATCATGATATCATCAAACATGATTTCATTAAACATTTTTAATCAAGGTCGAAAATCATCAATTTATTTAGATACACATTATTTTAAAAAAACATACATAGGATTAATCATTAGAATTAAATATAATATATTGTTATATTTTCATAAAATATGTAATTATCATTATCATTTTTAAAATTAGCTAGAAAAAGAAAAGCATGATCCCCTTTTATTTATTTATTTAATATTTTTTTTACTAACTAATTTAAAAATAACATATGAAATGCATCAAGTAATTTTAAAATAAACTAAGGAGGTTTCGTTTGAGTTTTTTACCTCTTTGTCGAGAGTCACCAAAGTGAAGTTTGTCGTTTCGTCTTCATCGGTTTGCTCCTCTTCTTCGGATGCACTCGTTTCATCCCAAGTCATTTTGAGTACTCTATTCTTCTTTGACAACTTCTTTTTAAGTTTATTTTTATTCTTTAATTCTTATTTAATGAACTTTTTAAGTTTTATAGTGAGAAGTTCAAGTTTATCATCACTTGAGCTTTTGCTCAAGCGGTCTTCATTTGTTCTAAGTTTCAAATCCTTCCTATTCTTTGGAAGGTTATTCTCATGTTTATTTTATGTCATACAACTTATTTCATAGGTCACTAAAGACTCAATAAGTTCTTCGAGATGGTAAATATTCAAATCCTTGGCCTCTTAAATGACCGTTACTTTAGGATCCCAAGTTTTAGAAAGAGATCGTAAAACTTTATTAACAAGTTCAAGATTCGAAAAACATTTGCTAAGAGCTCTTAAGCTATTGATGACATTCGTAAAACGGGTGTACATGTTAACAATGGTTTCGCATGGCTTCATTCGAAATAGTTCAAAATCATACATTAAAATATTTATCTTAGAATCCTTTACTCTACTAGTGTCTTCGTGTGTGATTTCAAGTATATGCCAAATATCGAAAGTCGTTTCATAAGTAGAAACTCAATTGAATTCATTTTTGTCCAATGCGCAAAATAGAGCATTCATAGCTCTAGCATTTAAAGAAAAAGTCTTCTTCTCTAAATCATTCCAATCGTTCATTAGAAGAGAAGACCTTTAAAAACTACTTTCGACAATATTTCATAAATTCAAATCCAAGAAAAGTAAGAAAGTTTTTATTCGGGTTTTCCAATAAGTGTAGTCTATTCCATTGAACATAGGAGGACGAACGATAGAAATACCATCTTGAAATCCGAAAAGAGTAATTTCTTTTGGATGTTAAACCAAATGAGAAATAATGTGGCTCTGATACCAAGTATTAGGAATGAGCCGACACTAAGAGGAGGAGGGGGTGGGGTGGGGGAGAGGGGGTGAATTAGTGCAACAATAAAGACGTCGATTTTGAAAAATTCTCATACGATTAAAATTGATCTCAGAAAGATGCTTAACTTTGAAACATTTGCAAGAATGTAATGAGCAAATAAAGTAAGTAAATCAGTTTGCAATATGAGAATTAAAAATAAAACAAAATTACAAACAAATTTATAGTGGTTCGGTCATCGTGACCTACATCCACTCCACCGATTTTCCTTCCGTCGAGACCACCGACATCTACTAACGATCTTCTTTTAATGAGTGAAGATCAACTACCCTTTTACAACCCTCTTCTCCTTTTCACAGGTTTAGGAGACAACCTTTATAGTCCCTTTACTCATCTCTAAAATTATACTAACACTTAGAGTTTTTAGAGGAGTTCTCACAAGATTACAATAGAGTTTTTCTACTTTTCTTCACTCAATTCTTGTGTACGTTAACTAGGGATGAGAGGGGTATTTATAGGTCTCAAGTTGATTCAAACTTGGAGCCTAAAAATATCTCATCCCCGGTTTTCGGGGTACTAGTGGTACCACCGCCTATGCTGGCGGTATTATCGCCGGTGCTTTCTGACACTAGGTCGTACCACTGCCCATTCTGGTGGTACCACCGCCTAGAAGATTGTGTTTGGGCGATACCACCACCTAACATAGTCTCGAAGACTATGCCACCGACGATGCCACATGTTGGGCCACTGTTTGGGCCTTTTACTTGGCCCAACAAAGTCCATACATGGGCCCAACTGGCCCCTAATTGGGTTAGCCCAATTTCAATCCCAATTATATGCTAATTACAAAATTAAAGGCATACACTAAGCTAAATAAGTACGATGAGTCTAGGTTTCTTCCGGAGAGTTTCCAGCGATCTTCCGGCAAACTTCTGACGATCTCTCGACAATGTTCCAGTGGACTTTCAGTAAGCTCCTGGACTTCATGACGATCTTCTTTGTGAGTTCTAACGAGCTTCTCTAATAAGCTCCTAGACTTCTCGGTCAATTCCGATAGAACTTTGGATGAATGTTCGGACTTCCGACGAACTCTCGAACTCCTAATGAAATCTCATTCTTGACTCTGGGACTTCATTTTTCTTTATGCCTTGCTATCATAGTTAATCCTGTACACTTAAAACCTACTTCGATCTAGATAATTATTACAATGCTTAAATTAAATGTTGTCCGGCATGTCATTGGTTCATCGACGCTTCATCTGATTCTTCGGTGTATCATCTTCTCTTGTGGCCTATTGCCCAATCAGCCAGTTGACCTCTGCAACTTCAATTTTCTTGGCACAATTTCCGCTCTTCTTGACCAATTGCCCGAACCCATGGCCCGAAGCCTTCTGTTGATACGTCGATCGATCCTCCGGCTCGACGTCCAATCTTCTGACATGTTCCATTTTGGCCTAACATGATTCTTCCTGCCTTAATTGTCTCTCCCTGATTGAAACTTCCTGTATCACTAAAAATGCAAATCAAATAAACACGATCAATTAGTTTCATCATCAAAATCCGACATTCAACATCTTATAGTAACAAATTTTCCTTTTTAAATGACTCTAACTCTTCACATTATCATACACTTATCATGCTCATTTTTTAATTTTTCAAGTTCACTAGAAAAAGAAGCATAATCCTTTTTTAATAATTTATATTTTTTACCAACTAATTTATATTCATCAAAGAAATCATAAAAAATACTTAATAATTCATTAAAAAATAAATGAGTTTCGATTGAGTCACTTACCTCATTGCCAAACGCCATTAATGCATAGTTAGGAACTTCTTCTTTGTTGCTTGGCTCTTCGTCTTTGGATGCACTTGAGTCATCCCAAGTAGCTTTGAGTATTTTCTTTTTCTTTGGTAGCTACTTCTTCACTTGGGGATATTCATTTTTGAAGTGTCCCGACTTCTTGCATTCATGGCATATTATTTTGTCCTTTTTAGTTCACTTTTGTTCTTAATATCTTGTTTTGTTTTGTTCCTTTTTAAGAATTTTTTAAACTTTCTTGTAAGTAGTGTCAAGTCAACATCATCATCATCATCATCATCATCATCATCATCATCACTTGAGTTTTCACCCAAGTGACATTATTTGGTTCTAAATACCATGTCCTTCCTATTCTTTGGAAGGTTACTCTCAAGTTCATCATATGCTATACATGTCATTTCATAGGTCATCAAGGACTTGATAAGTGCTTGAAAGTTATTTAGTTCTTTTACTTCTTGTATTGTCGTTACTTTAGGATTCCAACTTTTTGGAAGAGATCTTAATATCTTGTTAACAAGTTCAAAATTAGAAAAACTTTTACCAAGTGCTTTTAGACCATTGATGACATCCATAAAATAGATGTACATGTCTCTAATGGTTTCTCTTAGTTTCATACGAAACAACTCATAGCTATGAACCAAAAGATTAATTTTTGACTCTTTATCCCTACTTGTGCCTTCGTGTGTGACTTCGAGTGTATGTTAAATATCATGTGCAGTTTTGCATATAGAAACTCGATTAAATTCGATTTTATCAAGAGCACAAAACAAAGCGTTCATTGTTTTAGCATTCAAGGAGAAAGTCTTCTTTTCTAAATCATTTCATTCATTCACTAGTTTGGAAAACTTCTCAAAACCGCTTTCATTAATGTTCCACAACTCAAAATCCATATAGAGTAAGAAAATACTCATTCTAGTTTTCTAATACGTGTAGTTCGTCCTATTGAACATAGGAGGACGAGTGATAGAATGACCCTCTTGATTGTCGATAAAAGTCATCTCTCTTGGGTTTTAAACCAAATAGAGAGTAACCTTTCTCTGATACCAATTATTAGGATCAAGTCGATACTAAAAGAAGGGGTAAATTAGTGCTTTCGATAAAAATATGATTTTAGAATATCTTCATTCAATGAAAACGATAATGAAAGCATGATTGACATAGAGTTAGTGAACTAAACAATTAACTCATAATGTAATAGTAATGAAATATAGAAAGAAAGTGCAAACTATATTTATAGTGGTTCAGTCATCGTGACCTATGTCCACTCCTGATTCCTCCTCCGTTGAGGCTACTAGCGTTTACTAACGGTCTTTCTTCAATGGGCAAAGACCAACTACCCTCTTACAATTCTTTATCCTTTTCACAAGTTTAAGAGATAACCTTTATAAGCCTCACACCTCTCTTAGAATAATCACAGAACTAAAGAAGGAGGAGAACACTTAGCACTTTTTCAACACTTATATAACCCAAAATCTCAAAACTTTTTTTTTATACTTTTGTGTTCTTTCATGCAGGAAAGAGTGGGGTATTTATAGGCTCCAATGACTTTAAAAAAAGAATAAAAAAGTGTCTCATCCTAAGTTTTCGAGATACCGATGGTACTACCACTTGATAGAGCCTCGGAGATTAGGCTCTGGCGATACCATCGCCTGATAGGGCGGTACCACTACCTGACAGCAATAACTGTCGACGGTACCATCGCCCAGACCCAGACCACTTGAGAGGCTGAGCCTCAAGCACTTCCACCGCCTAGTCTAAGCAATGCCACCACCTGATATGGCTCCAAGTATTTGAATGAGCCATCCAACTGGCCCAATTTAGTCTCGTTTTGAGTCCAGTTAGCCTCTAATTGAGTTAGTAAGATTTCTCCCAAAACTAACTCAAATTAAAGTTCTAACTATGATAGTTAAGGCTAAAACAATTACAATATAAGTAATCTAAGTTGTTCGGCATATCAATTGTTCAACCGAACTCTCGGTGAACTTCTGGTGAACTCTCAACGATCTTTCGGCGAGCTTTTGGTGAACTCTCGGTGAACTTCCGATGAGCTTTCGGTAAACTTTCGACGAGCTTTTATTGCATCGTTTGATCCTTCGGTGTATCCCCCGATTCATCCGACCCGATGCCCGATCATTGACTCCGGCCCAATATTCGATTCTTCTTTAATTGTTTTGCCTTGTTCACAGTCGTAGTTAGTCTTGCATCATTTATCTCAACACATGGATTAGATCATTAGTTCATCAATTGATTTCATCATTAAAATACGAGATTCAACAAAGGTATCATTAAACATTCAATATTCTATAAGCGGATAATTCAGTCAAGTCATTCTCTAATGAGCACCTGCAAAACATCCCTAGTGTCCCCACATAAACAACCATGAGACTAATTGTCTCCATCATATAGACTGCTATATAGTACATTGGTCTGTTTGATTATCTCGATGTCCCTCTCGAGTAACCTATAACCGAAAATATTTAGGATATATATTTAAGGGTGAATTGATCTCATTATCATGATCTATCTAATTCTCATTGCACAAATTCAAGGACATCATAATATATACATTATCTAATATAAAGTAAGAAATATAATAATAATAATAATAATAATAATAATAATAATAATAATAATAATAATAAATTATCCAGCATGTCACATGTGTTATCACTTACGTGATTAGCTTGCAGGGCACTTGTAATTAGCAGTTATTAGAATTCCATAGTATATTCTTGCATGGACTTGTCCCTTCCTTGATATAAATAGTGTTACTTCCTTTATCTTTCTTTCAGATATCCTATAAGATAGAACCCTTCTCATATGAGTTTTTTAAATCATGTCCATGATACGTTCTCATCATTGTTAGTTCAAAGAAGATAAGCTTTCTTCTACGCAAGCATATGTCCAATTAACTCGAGTCATGTAAGCTTCACCCTATCCTCGTTGTAGTCATACATATCAAAGTAAGTTTTGAATCCATAAGTCTAATACCTTAGTATTGATCGAGTTAGTGTAGGCGGATATATTGATGCGAGCTTTGACATAATCTTATAGATGTCTCTCTATCTAATTTGTGTATACTGATATATCCATAAGTCTAATATATCAGCATAGATAATTAGATCTTCGTGGTTGCGATCTCTCGAATTGGGATGACTCTCTCTTTCTTTTGTTACGATGTTTTTTACTCATCTGAATCATCCTTTGTCTTAGGATTTATTTGGGCTTGTATCCAACGGATTATGATCTCCATCTATGCAACAGAGAAGCGACATGAGAAGTTTTCACATTGAGAGGGGAAGGGGAGTGCATTGTGGAGAGAGAACACACTAGGGATTCCAAACTTAAGGTTGCATCGTTGGACCATGTTAGCGCTGGAACTGAGACATTGGCGCAGAGGGTGAAATAAGGCGTCGAATGAAAATACGAAGCATTGAACTATAGAAGGCTTTGAATGGGAGGAACACTCGTGGCGGCATTAGGGTAAACCAGAGGTCAATTTGCTTTGACAGGGAAGAGATGGATAAGTGAACTGGCTCGACTAAAACCAATTCTGTGCCTAGTTTAATAATCACATGTGAATTGAACGGATTAGCATGTTCTTTTAAAGCAAAAAAACGAATGCTCTGCAAAAATAATGAAAATGGAACGCTAATTGAATTTATGAAAATAAATAAATTAATTAATTAATTAATTTTAAAAAAAACTTTTCTTTAAGAATTTATATAAAAATATAAATAAAAATTTATATTATTAGGTGTGAGAACCAAAGATTTTTGCCTCCAAAGACTCAACACAATCAAAGGCAGTAGGCCCCACCATTATCGTGACAATTGCTCAGTGTTTCCCACGATCGAAGTCAATGTTACCACTAAGAGAGAGAGAGAGAAGAAACAAAACTTCAACGGTGACACGCCACCACTGAATGCTTTTGAGGGAACGATTCACTTCATCTAAACCGTAGGATTTCCCTCTTTTTCTTTTCCTTTATTTAGAAAAAAAAAATCAACTCAGAATGATAAATATTTTCTTTTAAGTAATTAAAAAAAATTTAGATGTTGGATTTTTGATAGTTTGGTGCAGATCTTGAAAGATGTTTTACTCTGCGGCTCATAACATCATGATCTTAGTCGACCAGCAACAGCAGCTAAAAATCCTAATCGATGGAATTCAAACCCTGCTGCAATTCAAATTTCCAACTTCAAATCTTCATTTACATAATCCAGGGATCAAGTGACCTTGAACACTTGATCAGCTCATGAATTACTCATGGAAACAACAAAATATGAGTAAAACATGTAAACAAACACCGCCTAGCTAATTGAGCTTGTTAGGCAAATGGATGCCTGCAATTACATATATGCAGGCATTGCATACACAAGTATAAAAATTAAAACAAATTAGCATTGTTTTGGACAAGCAGATCTTCTGTCCATCTGTCGTGTCGGTTTAGTACTGTGCTCGATTCCATTTCCTTTTTCTTACTAAGAAGTATGCTGCAGGAGTGAAGAGAAACAAATTGTTAAGCACATGAAAGACACCATGAAAATTCTGAAGTTTTTTCTACCTTGATGTGGTTGTCATGGTAACTCCAGCTATCAAAAGGATCCAATTTAAAAACCATAATCTGAATTCAAAAAGCTTTCGTACTCAGTTCCTTTAAGAGAGATGTAAACATCATCCCAGTTCTCAACCTGCTCGTGCAGTGGTCTCGTGTGTATCTTCACATGTCGGCTAACCAGCTTTCTCTGAGGTACTCTCAGGAACTCCAGGACATCCATTAGCTTCTGAAGAAACCGATTAATGAATTGAGAGTGTTTTCTTCCAATCGCAAAAGGGTAATTTGTCCAACAAAGAGATGCAAAGTACTCACGGTGTGATTCCGAACGAGATCCTCATAGTACAAAACAATATGGGGGATGCTCTTGAAGTACCCCAGTGCATCGGTAGCAAACTTATCCGTGTGCTTAAGGGTTGGAATCAATTCAGAGGTATTGATCCTGGGCTTGTATCTTGCGAGTATGTTGGCCTGTTTGTGATTTCCATGAGAAGAAAAAGTTGGAAACTTTGCAATGCAAGCTTGTCGATGTGCTTTTTCAATCATGAAAAGAACTGACCTCACTTTCTGAATGTACATGAGCTTTATGAGTCCCATGTAATTGCCTAGCGCTGCGATCATGATCGTTTGCAAGTTGTGAGACCAAACGACAAAGTAGATTTCTCCTGAACAGGAATATCACAGAGACCCCTCTTTGACTGAAGTATTCAACTACTCTTGCATGATTCTCCATAAGACCCTGGAATAGTGCCATGGAAACAAGGGATGTTAGAATTATACTTCTGCTGGAAGATTGAGGGTGTTGCAGGAAGATGATTTTAGATAGGATTAAAGATGATCATGGATGAGACAGGATAGGTGACTGATAAGAAAATATGCAGATAAAACTAGTAGCTTAAGGCCTGACACTGACAACGAATACATAGAGAGGAATTATGTTTGTCTCCGAAGACATTTATTGTAGTCGAACCTAGATCAGGGGCAGAGAACAATTTCCATCAATCGTCCGGTTGTGTCCAAATCTCTGTATATTTTGCAATCAAGCAAATCACAACAAATATGACAACTCAAAGCATGGCTCAATCCATGACACCCAGACAAGGTGCAGAAACCCAACTTTCCATAACTTTGAGGCTTAGGAAGGAATAGATTTCTGCATACCGAAAAGGAGCTTATTTTTGTTCACAAGAAACTATGTCCGGCAGAGTCAAGAGACAGTATTTCAGATAGGAAGAAGAATTGAAGTCAACAATCTATAGTACTTCATTAATTAGCTACTTCTTTGGATCTCCTTGCTAAATTTATGGTTTTTCAAGCCCTAGAAAGAGTAGTTAATATTCCCGATTTCATTTATATTATCTTCTAATAGAACATATCTAGTCACATTTCTGGCATTTCTCTGCCTCTGAAAGATACATCTCTTGGTTTCAAGTATTAACAAATTTTCAAGAGACATGACTATCAGATAGTTGGGCGATGAGGCTAATGTTTGCAACCACCTCATTTCTAGTATGCTGGTGGCATCATCAATAATTCCAGTTTCAAACATTACCTAATATTAAATTTCACATTGATTTTTTCCACTCTAGTGTGCTATAAATTGTTAGATATTTGAACGTGTAGTGGTTCATGTGGGTGGCACAGATACCTTAATTGGGAAGCAAGAATTTTAAATCACACAAAAATTTCCACAATAATAAAATTGATTACAATTAATATACAACTTATGTTCTTGAAGGCTAAACCTCTCTCTCTCTCTCTCTCTCTCTCTCTCTCTCTCTCTCTCTTCCCCATTTTAATTCTCTTCCCTTTCAACTATGTCCACCCATTGTGGATGCTTCTCACACACTCGCCCATGCACCTCACCTCTCACCCTCACAACCACTCCTGACACCGCACCTCTGTGCAGCACTTCACACCACAACAATGTCCCACAGCACCTTAAGTAATGTCAAATGCCTCACAATTCATGCCTTGATAATCCCACATACATATTATGTGAACAACCTACTCCAAATCAGTTAAGGAGAAGCAATCCTTACCAAAATTTAACAATTTCTTATCCTAATCAGTAGGACCAAAATAATCAATAGAAGCCACCTTCCCAACAGAATTCATCTATTTTCCAACACCAGTTCAGTGCAAGAAGTTATGTAGCATCCTCAATTTGTTCCAGCAAAAACATCCTTATACATAGCCATCCAGACTAACAAATTCTTTTAAATGTTTCACATATTGCATTCATTGGCTAATGCTCTTCTTTTTTCGAGTAAAAGGAAAATACTAAGTACAGCATGCTTGCCTCCAGTTTGCAACTTAAACTATGAGCTAACTAACGAAATCACATTAGCACCTTCAGCTCCAGGTTGTCCTGTACAAGATTAAATAATAAAATACATGTTAGCTTTGGCTTACCAATGGATTTTATCGATGAACCCTGATGACTCTTACCTCAATTGCTTTTCAGTCTAGCTGCCCGAGCAGCTTTATTACCTCAAACTAGTTACTTTGTCCAAGGTTTACGCATAGAATATGATCCATGAATTCTCTTGCCAGCATCTTGTTTGAGAAGCTTACGTATCGAGTTTCTAATTGCATATATGATTAGTTTCTATTGATCTAGCACATTAACAGAGTAAAAAACTTAATCCTGCATCAGATAAAAATATAACACCAAGAGATATTATCTTAGTGTTGAATGAAGAGCTTTACGGCTTTACCTGATTCAGCATCCACTTCAAGCCAACAGCAGCTATACATTCATTTTTTGAAGCACTGCTGTACCAGTCCAGATTGTAAATTTTGTCCAATGTTCTTATGATTGTTGATACATTACTCCTCCTTTCTTTGGGAGAGAAAATCTCGCCATTAGAACTAATGTTAACATGGCTATTCAAGAGAGTCTCAAACCACCCACTTCCAGACCTCTGCATCGACACAATAGAGAAAAACCGAACTGGTGTGCATGCACATTCATCCCTGAAGCTCATATGAATGGTTAGATAGATTGCTGCCACATGCCAAACTAAAACAAATTACCAGAAAACAGATAGATACCTGCTATAAGTGGTGGGTACTGGATAATGCACATATGGTATTTCATAATATGGAATGTCAGGTTTGCTGCAAGGTGCTTCCATTATCTTGATCATCAATTTTCTGGGTCTGCTTTGTATCGCTATCTGCTTTAAACTTACTGAAGAAATATAGATGCCGCATATCATCATAGCAGCTAACATAAGCATCCTCAACACGACGTGCATTTTCTTTGGTGCCTTTATGGCGAGTGCATCCTGCAATAGATGTTAGAGAAGTTAAAATTTGGTGCCTGGATAAAGCCTGATCATGTATAAGAACATTCTAGCCTTTGGATATTCTTGCCAATGATGAAGTAGGTTCACGGCTGATATGATAAATGAAAATAAACAGCTTCATTTAAGAAAATAGTAGTTCCAAGTTTCAGAAGCAGAAAGGATGGTGTTAACTGATGCATGAACCTAATGGGATGCATAATGTAAAGAGGAAATAGTTTGACAGAAACTTACAAGGTTTGACCAGTGTCAAACAAAAACAAGCAAATGATAAAAAATTTAGCGAAGACTGAGGTGTTTAATCATCAGCTCAACTAGCTTATGAAACAGATCAACTCCAATAAGATGCCTTAATCACTTGAATCACAACACAGATTGATATCACAGGGAAAGACAGGATTTTGA